>NC_092148.1:70287981-70302981 GCF_045791955.1 Oncorhynchus clarkii lewisi
CTTTTTGGACTTCACGTGTCCATATATGGCTGATACTCCGTCTATCATCTCTCCTGGTGGAGGAAGACACACAGTCCTTCATTTCAATGCTTCAAATATTTTGTTCATGTGAGTTGCGCGCTCGTCCCTTTCATAGTGAAAGCCATGTACAAATATGTAACATATTGTACAAATTGGAATTTGTAGCATATCATAGGAATTGCTGGACGTAACATATCATACTAAATGGATGACTCTGTACACAATTATACAAAACCACTGTAAGATCCCTTTACATGAATGAAGAAAAAACATGAATTCACTGTTACTGTCTGGAGGAAGAGAAGCACTGGACCTGCTGATACATTCAGTAAAATGTCAAAGGAATGACTAAATGTGGGCTCTCAAAGAAATTGGCGTGCACATCTGTGCGTGTGTGCATGTGTTTTGCCAGCATGTTTGAATGTGTGTGGGTGAGTGTATGTGTGCATGTAGCTTTTTAAAGGAGCTAGATTAACACTGTAGTGAGCGATGCTGCTGGTACAGAGAAGATGCTGTAATAATTATCGCCTCGTATCTAGCATACAGAACTAGAGTCAACACACAGCAGTATATACTGGTATGATGCTTTACCACCAGTAAACCCCATAGACCTGGAACTGAAACTACACATGGAATCACAACTCACTACAGAAACAATAACGATATAAATATAGTGGGGAAAAAAGAGACAGAGAGGGAGAGAGAGAGAGAGATAAGAAAGTCAGAGAGAGATAGAGGGAGAGAGAGATAAGAAAGTCAGAGAGAGAGAGAGATAGGGAGAGAGAGTCAGAGAGCGATATAGGGAGAGAAAGAGAGAGATAGTCAGAGAGAGAAATAGGGAGAGAAAGAGAGAGATAGTCAGAGAAGGAGAGATAGAGAGAGGGGGAGAGAGAGAGAGAGAGAGAGAGAGAGAGAGAGAGAGAGATGGGTCGATATAAAAAGCAACCAAGCGATATATAGAATGTGATCATATCAGAAAACACAGCCAAGTGCACACTGCACTTACACACTACATCACGTTCACGCACACACACTCACACACAGGCACCGCACACACAGCGCACACACAGTGCACACACACATGGTGGCTGCAGTGGAGATTTGTTGGTTGTATTGGTGCAGTGGACTGTAGCAGTGGAGCAGTAACAGTTTCATGGTAGGCTTTATGAGGACATTATATAATGTGTGTGACAGTTTACTCAGCAAGTGTCAGAAGGGGGAGATATGTGATGCTATGGGAACCAGTACTCCTCTGTGGCCCCTCTGGACTGACTTACAACTAGCTCTGTGGTTGGCTACTGAATTAGCCCTCTGATTGGCTAATGAATTAGCCATATAATTGGATACTGAAATAGCTATGTTTTTGGCAACTGAATTTTCTGTGTTTGGCTATAGAATTATCTCTCTGATCAAGTAATCGACTAACTCTATGATTGGATATTGAACTAGCTCTGTGATTGGCTATTGAAGGAGAGAAGATGGATGAGAGGCTAAAGCCTGTACTATTACATTACTCCCACTAGAGCAGGGCTATACAGTACTGTAGACTAAAGAGGATGATCTCTGGAATGCTGTTTGCTGATAGATGCTGGGTGTCTGATCCTAGAATAAAGATGATGGATTGTGGTACTGATTGAGCTGGGCTGTGGCCATTACTGGACTGGCAGTCTCAGACTGACTGGGAGAGAGGAAGTTTCAGTCATTATTATTTTCTGACCCTCTGGGGATCCCTGTGCTGACCTGGGGTTGTGTGTGTGTGTGTGTGTGACAGGCTTAGATCCTCATGTCAGGGACACTGGTGAGAGAGGCAGAATGAAACACGACATCCCTCTGTTCTGCTGCTGTTCTCTCTGTCTGTCACTCACTATCCCAGAGGAGGATATAGGAAGACACACACACAGAGACACACAGAGAGAGACACAAACACACATACACACACAGAGAGAGAGGGAGAGAGAGAGAGAGAGAGAGAGAGAGAGAGAGAGGAGAGAGCAGCTGAGGATGGAGTTCTCGACTCTCTTCTGATCCATCACCTCCCACCCCTCTGAAGGTGTACCGAGACACATGTTGCATGAATACTAAAATACGCACATGCGCTCAGTTTCTGCAGAAGGCAGAGGAAGAGGCAGGTTGTAATATCAGTAGGCTATCTACTCTCTCCTCTGCTAGTTGATCCCAATCCTCTTTGGAAATAACAGCAGCAACACAAATCTGTGTGGCTGGCAGAGACAGATAGATAGGGCTGGGCTCTGTTTAATACCCTAATGTAAACCAGTAGCAATCAACCCTAACACAGCAGCACTCAGGGAACAATAAACTACACTCTCTATTCTCCCACCAGATAACAGCACTGTCTCTGTGTGTGTGTGTGTGTGTGTGTGTGTGTGTGTGTGTGTGTGTGTGTGTGTGTGTGTGTGTGTGTGTGTGTGTGTGTGTGTGTGTGTGTGTGTGTGTGTGTGTGTGTGTGTGTGTGTGTGTGAGAGAGAGAGAGAGAGAGAGGTACTGTACTGTTGTTTCTTTAGCAGATAGAGGACAATGCTGCATCCAGATTGGTTAGATCCCAAGTGCTTGTTGTGCTACTTTAGAATGTGTCTTAAACCAGAGAGTGATTTAGACCCTGACCTCAGAAACTAACTCTACAGTATGTCTGATACGCTCCTTTATTCATCCCCCACCATCCCTCCTGATATCTCACTCTCATCCCTCTGCACCCCTTTGTTTACTTCTTCTCCTCATCCCTCCCTCCCTCTCTCTCCCCTGTTTCAGTGAACAAACAAAGAGCAGAAAAACAGTCAAATAGAGCGAGGCTCAGATTGCCCAACCTAAAAAATATCACCACACCAGAGAAAGACCAGACAGCAACAAAGGGGAGAGTATTGCATGCATGTGCGAGTTTGTGTTTCTGGTGTATGAGTGCATGTAGAGTAGTACTGTATCTACAATACAAAATCCATGTGTATGTGTGTCTTACCTTTATTTCCTGTTGTCAACTTGTCACAAAGGCCCTTATTGGTTATAATGGCCCTGTGTTTCCGCCATATAGACCCTGTGTTTCCGCCATATAGACCCTGTGTTTCCGCCATATAGACCCTGTGTTTCAGCCATATAGACCCTGTGTTTCCGCCATATAGACCCTGTGTTTCCGCCATATAGACCCTGTGTTTCAGCCATATAGACCCTGTGTTTCAGTCATGTAGACCCTGTGTTTCAGCCATATAGACCCTGTGTTTCAGCCATATAGACCCTGTGTTTCCGCCATATAGACCCTGTGTTTCAGCCATATAGACCCTGTGTTTCCGCCATATAGACCCTGTGTTTCAGCCATATAGACCCTGTGTTTCAGCCATATAGAACCTGTGTTTCAGCCATATAGACCCTGTGTTTCCGCCATATAGACCCTGTGTTTCCGCCATATAGACCCTGTGTTTCAGCCATATAGACCCTGTGTTTCAGTCATGTAGACCCTGTATTTCAGCCATATAGACCCTGTGTTTCAGTCATGTAGACCCTGTGTTTCAGCCATATAGAAACTGTGTTTCAGCCATATATATCCTGTGTTTCAGCCATATAGGCCCTGTGTTTCCGCCATATAGACCCTGTGTTTCAGCCATATAGACCCTGTGTTTCAGCCATATAAACCCTGTGTTGCAGCCATGTAGACCCTGTGTTTCAGCCATATAGACCCTGTGTTTCAGCCATATAGACCCTGTGTTTCAGTCATGTAGACCCTGTGTTTCAGCCATATAGACCCTGTGTTTCAGTCATGTAGACCCTGTATTTCAGCCATATAGACCCTGTGTTTCAGTCATGTAGACCCTGTGTTTCATCCATATAGAAACTGTGTTTCAGCCATATAGAACCTGTGTTTCAGCCATATAGACCCTGCGTTTCAGCCATATAGACCATGAAGGCTTCTAGTAGCTCTCTGGCTCTATGTATTATCGGGCTTGCAGGGCTCAGTCGTAGGCATTGAGAGGGTGTGTTTGTCTAGTTTTTGTCCTTATATTAATGATAATATTACCAGGATGGAGTGTTGTGAAGTCATTGGGTTTCCAGCTAAGGACCAGATTGGTTTGTAGCTGTACTGGGAATGGTGTTTGCTGTTTTTTATGAAACAGAAGCAGTGTTGCTAGTGTACATTAGGCTTCTGTATTCAGGTGAGATTTTGTATCTGCCTTCGTGACCAGGCAGTATGCGATATACATTGCACACTTTTATGGCAAGAGAGAGATAGAATAGAAAGAGTATTATTTCAGAGTACCAGAAGCTGTTGTGATTCCAGAGGTGGTTTTAAGGAGCAAAAACCAACTGCCTGATCTCTGGGTGTTTACCGGAATGTTGGGCGAATAAAAACCCCAGTCTAGACTAGAGTCAGAGAGGAAGAGACAGAACAAAACCAACAATGAATGAACGAGATTGAGACAGATTCTCAATAGAGGGCCCATGGTTCTGTCAGTCTCTGTGTGCTGTGGTAGACTGAGCTGCGTTCCCAGACGCTGCATGTTTCAGATTGTGTTCACCAATGTTACAGACCTGTCAATGGGACAGAGAAAGGCTGATACTGAGGCTCCAGGTCACTGTTGTCTGTCTATCTGTCACTCTTCTCAGTCATACTTCTCAACCTCTCATTCAAACTCTCATCTCTTTTATTCAGTGTCTCTCTCTCTGTCAGGGAAATTGTCAAGGACAAGTGTTAAACAAATCAAAATATATTATAGATTCTTCAAAGTAGCCACCCTTTGCCTTGATGACAGCTTTGCACACTCTTGGCATTCTCTCAACCAGCTTCAGTCTTGAATGAGTTCTCACATATGCTGAGCACTTGTTGGCTGCTTTTCCAACCAGCTTCATGAGGTAGTCACCTGGAATGCATTTAAATTAACAGGTATTCCTTGTTAAAAGTTAATTTGTGGAATTTATGTCCTTCTTAATGTATAGCATCCCTACCTTGTCACAACATAACTGATTGGCTCAAACACATTAAGGCAAAGGGTGGCTACTTTGAAGAATCTCAAATAAAAAATACATTTTGATTTGTTTAACACTTTTTTGGTTACTACATGATTCCATATGTGTTATTTCATAGTTTTGATGTCTTCACTATTATTCTACAATGTAGAAAATAGTACAACATTAAGAAAAGGCCTTGAATGAGTAGGTGTGTCCAAACTTTTGACTGGTACTGTATGTGTTCAGTGGTGGAGAAACTGTGTCTATGCTATATTCAGTGTCTCAAATGTTGTCGGTGTGAGGTGTGTGAGAGTGTGTGTGTGTATTTGGTTTGTTTTTACTATCCTTGTGGGGACCAGAAGTCCTCACATGGATAGTAAAACAAGTAAAATTCAGACAAGTGGGGACATTTCGCCCGTCCCCACAAGGAAAAAGGCTATTTTAGACTTAGGGGTTATGTTTAAGGTTAGGGTTACAATTAGGGTTAGGGTAACAATTAGGGTTAGGGGTTAGGTTTAGGGTTAGGAGTTAGGTTTAGGTTAGGTTTAGGGTTAGGGGTTTGGGGTTAAGGTAAGGGTTAGGTTCAGGTTCAGGGTTAGGGTTATGGTTAGGTTTAGGGTTAGGGTTTTGAATGGAATAAATAGTTTGGTCACCACGAAGGATCGTGCTGGTCCTCAATTGTAAAAAGGCTATTATAGGCTTAGTGGTTAGGTTAAGGGCTAGGTTTAGGTTTAGGGTTAGTGTTATGGGTTAAGGTTAGGGAAAGTAGGATTTTGAATGGGAATCAATTGTTGGTCACCAAAAAGTCCTCACAAGTATAGTAAGACATAGCTGTGTGTGTGTGTGTGTGTTTGTATGTGTGTGTGTGTGGGGGGGGGGGGGGCTATATGTTTGCTGTGTTTGATACCGTTCCATTTATTCAATTCCAGCCATTACAATGAGTCCGTCCTCCTATAGCTTATCCCACTAGCCTCCTCTGGTGCGGTTCTGTTGTGCCTGTAGGAGTGGGTTGATTTTGACACACTGCCAAACCATGGTGTTTGTCAGATGATAATCTGTTCACTCTGCAGATTGCAACTCAGATGATCTGTTTCACAATGAACACAGGGATGGTGTGATACTTGTGTGTGGTGCGACAGCGACACACGCACACACATATGCCGTCACTCACTAGCCTAAGGGGGATAGGAACGTTTGATGAGCTTTCAGTGGGAGGCAGAGAAGAACAAGATAACTATTACACTTAAAGCAGCAGAGAGAACAGAAGTGATTTAACGTTCTTATTCTGGCGAAGAGAGATCAACAGCATAGTTTAGCTCATGATTAAGAGAGGTGTCACGTTCTGACCTTAGTTCCTTTATTATGTCTTTGTGTTAGTTTGGTCAGGGCGTGAGTTGGGGTGGGTAGTCTATGTTCTTTTTTCTATGTGTTTGGCCTGGTATGGTTCTCAATCAGAGGCAGGTGTCGTTCGTTGTCTCTGATTGAGAATCGAGAAGCGTTACAAGAGGCCTGTTCTGTAAAAGGTGTGTCTTGGAGAATTACGAGACAGAAGTGCGTGTGTGTGCGTGTATCTGTGCTGTCAGATGTAGTTTTGTTATGTTTCTTAATTAGCTGACAAAGGTTACTAAAGGTCAATGCGTGTCTCCGGTGCATTCAAATGTGGCACGACCACACTCAGACAGGTCCTCCCTGCCATACCATTACAGTTAAACAAAATATCACTGATCTATGTGATGTATTTAAACCACTCATATATAGACACTGTACTGCCATTCAAGTACCTACATTAATAATAATACTGATGCATTTACGAAATTGCTACAGAGGATGGGGACACATGTCCCCTCCCAATATTCAGAAGAGGTCGATTTGTCCCCCCCAATAATTTACGTAAAATAAAATGAAAATAAAAACAAATGGGATTGGAGGCCTCCTGCAGGTCGGGGGTCGACACGAAAAATGGTCCAACTCCTCCTCTTTCTCAATTTTCAAACAGAAATGGGGTTTGCCTTTGGTGTTTCATCAATGTGTCATTCTGGTAATGCGCGCCGTGGCCAACATAGCTAGTTCGTTAACTAAACTAGCCACTTGGCTAGCCAGTAACTCCTCCAGTATGTGTTGAAGTTATTTCACAGGAATCGTTTTTGGATGGAAGCTGTAGAGATCGGTAAGAAATGTCACTTCTGTAGCCAAATATCTTATTCATCATTTTGTTTTTAAGCATTAAATGACCTGGTATGATGGTGCATTGATCAGTTATACAGTTTAAAGCCATTCGTTTTGCGTTTTTGCCAAAAGTCGATCTTTATAGTAACTGTCCAGTGTTTCCAGATTTCTGTTAAATACCTATAATTAATTACAGTATGAGTGAAATACTGTAGTTTTCCTTCCATTTTTTTCTATTAAGTAGGTTAAAAAGCAGATTTTCAGTGGAGTGGTGTGGGTGTACCCCAACAACAGAATGGTATGGGTGTATACTGGTCATTAAAAATATGAATGCGAGTAGACCGCTGATTGGACAGCTCATCCTCCTCAGGAGGAAAAAGTTGTTCTTAAAATTACCATCTCTGGTAAACACACACTATCAAATAAAATCTATGTTTACTTGTCACATGCACAGGATACAGAATGTGTAAAAGGTACAGTGAAATGGTTACTCGCATAGTGGAGTCTTTTGTTTAAACATGTTGCTAGCTGGCTAAACAATGAACCATAATTCCAACTCATACTATCTAGCATGCACCATGCATGATTCTGCAGGTAGCTAAAGCTAACCAACTAGGTTCAATGTTAGCTAGCTATTAATAGACTAACATTAGGCTACAACTAGCAATGCAAATGGTTTCCTGAGATATGAATGCTATTACTGCACCGATCATACATATAACGTTAGCTAGCAAGCCAGCAAGCTAAAGTTTGCTAGCTAGCTAACGGTACGCTTTAACTTGCAATGAAAACAACTATCTGACAAAATTAGAAACATCTAATATCTGAAAATGTAGCTACTCTTCTCCGTACACATGGATGAACACGTCTCCCTCTCTGTCATGGATGCCAAGGTTGCCATTAGTTTGTAGATGTAATCCGGAGAAAGGTGTTTTATACAACAGCATTCTGTGTTCTCTTTTCGACTCTCTCCGCATTTGGCAATCATATCTCTGCTTCCACACGGCATTCCACTGATTTCAAAACTCGGTCAACTTCTTACATGACAACAATACTGTTGATCGCCTAACTGTCATCAGAAGACTCTATAATGTATGGTTCAGTGAACATGTTTTTACCCTAAATCAGAGATTTTCACATTGTCTGAATCATTTTCAGAGTCAGAGAGAGTCAGCATGGCACAATCGTCCTCCAGAAAGTAGTCCATCACAACTTTTTCCACTGGTCTTTGTCGATAATGCCTGTTAAATTCAGAGCAGCAATGTTGAGAGCAGATGCAACACTTTTTCCGTTCTTCATGGTATGTTAAAAAAAAAGCTGCGGAAGAAACTATCATCTACACATACTGAGCAGCACATGTTATAGACAGAAGCATTTTACATGGCAGACCAATCTGAACTGATCTTTTGGCATGTCCAGCCCATCCCATTATCTCAGCCAATCATGGTTAGCGGGAAGGTTCCTGTATTTTTCCGTGGCTAAACCAACTAGGTTCTTAAAACAACTAGGTTTTTAAAACAATTATTCGTATTTACAGATGGCATACAAGATTGTTATTAAGGCACAAGCCAAAAAACGCATTTTGATAAATAAAATAAAATAAAAAAGGTTTGAATGCCTCTCCTGTGAAGTAGTGACGTGCAACATAAGCCTAGCTTCTTGAAACAGGTCACAATTGTGTCGAGTAGCAGGAAATTAGCTTTGAAACTGACAAATGTTCTCTCATCTTTATGGAAAAATGTGAAGAATAGCATGAGATGAGCTATAAAACAACACATCTTTCTCTGTGCTGCATGGCAAAATGTGTTCAAATGCAGGAAGTTAGCTGTTTTCCTAAAACCAATCTGTTTTCCTTAAAAAAAGGTTATCCTTCCACTTATACTATGTTTTCAAAATAGCCCTCCCTATATCCCTCAAGGGAGGCATAATACGCCATGTCAAACTGTGTAGAACTGCAGGAAATGTGTTTTAAAATGCTGCCATCCACTGTTTGTCCTCCCAATATTTACACCACAATTCTTCCCTTGAGTTGATGAGAATACTGTAATGGATGTAGATCTAATTACCACTGCTACCTGTATAACAACTCTGCCAAATACTCCATCTATTACATTTCCAGCATGCATACTGTGTTTCTGCCTTAGATAGGCTCCAAAATAATATTGATACAACATTCATTTACATCGACCCTCATACATCCAACTTTCATATTACCTTCTTCTTATTCATATCTTTCAACACATGACAAGTACTCTTCTAGTTCTCTCTCCAGCTCAGTATGAACCCCAGCTAAGGTGTCAGTGAGTTGGGGTCTGTTGAATGAGATAAGATAAGAGGTGAGAAGGCAGTACATATATATAATACACACTGTTCTGCTGTGCTCTAGTTGTAAAGGTGAGCGTGTTAGACAAGATGTCATGTTGGAGGTGAGAGACAGACATTAGTAGTGATAGTAGAGCTGAAGGGTTTTATCTGGCTCTGTTGTGTAGGTCTGTCACCTCCTGCAGCAGACCTTGGCCCACAGTCTGTCTCACTGGGAGATGTGCAACATGTTACCATCTGAACCGTCGTCCCCATAGTGACTGGACTGAACAGCAGGGACATGTCAGAGAGAGAGAGAGAGAGAGAGAGAGAGAGAGAGAGAGAGAGAGAGAGAGAGAGAGAGAGAGAGAGAGAGAGAGAGAGAGAGAGAGAGAGAGAGAGAGAGAGAGAGAGAGAGAGAGAGAGAGGGAGAGAGGAGAGAGAGAGAGAGAGAGAGAGAGAGAGAGAGAGAGAGAGAGAGAGGAGAGAGAGAGAGAGAGAGAGAGAGAGAGAGAGAGAGAGAGGAGAGAGAGAGAGAGAGAGAGAGAGAGAGAGAGAGAGAGGGAGAGAGGAGAGAGAGAGAGAGAGAGAGAGAGAGGAGAGAGAGAGAGAGGAGAGAGAGGAGAGAGAGAGAGGAGAGAGAGAGGGAGAGAGGAGAGAGAGAGAGAGAGAGAGAGAGAGAGAGAGAGAGAGAGAGAGAGAGAGGAGAGAGAGAGAGAGAGAGAGAGAGAGAGATAGAGAGAGAGAGAAAGAGAAATTGGGGAAATAGTTAAATACCTTGGTTCTGGAACAACATAGAGAACAAAATGTTCCAATTCTCAGGAAAAATAAATCATACAATATTCTGGGAAAATAAAGGGAACATTTTCCAGACTAGTGGTTTAAATGTTGAGTTGATTTGGTTTTAGACAAACAAACTCAGCACATAAATATGAACATAAACAACACTAGTGAGATAAATGATTTGTGAATTAATCCAAAACAAACTTAAATTGTCAATTGATAATAGTCTGTATCAGTGTCTGTGTTTTGGGACCTCAGTATTAAAAGTGAAAGTCAGTGAAACTTTGACAGAGCCATATCTTCACTCATGCACTAAGGGACTGGACTTTAGAGGTTTTAGAGTTCATTGTTTATATTGCTCCTTCTCAGTCTCTCCCGTCCCTATCAACCCAACACAACCCAACCCAATCCTGCTTTAGTTCCAAACCACTGGCCAAGTCTGTGCTTCCCCAAAGTCTTAAACTCTCAATTTCTGACCCCCCCCCCCCCCCATTTGCAATAAGCTTTTATTATTTTGCATCTTTACAGCAATAACATGTTTTAGATACATTACTACATCATGTGCTGCTTCTCCAGCCCATCGACATGTGATAATTAATGATAATGATAATTAAAGAGACTGTATTTCACATAGCTTTTTGAATCAGTGTACGTCTATTATAAACATTAGCAGTGTTGCCCATACTCCCCCAGCCTCTGTTTTATGTGATTACAGTACCTCCTTCGTCACACTGTACAATAGGCTTTACAATAATGACCCATAAATGGATCCAGTGGCCAGACCAGCTAGCTGTAAATAGTAAGTAGTGATTGTTTACAGTGCAGACATGTCTATGAGTGGGCTGGCTGCACAATTATCACACACAGCAGCACTCAATCCTTTACAACAGCCACTTACTGTCTATATCATCACACTGAACACTTTAATCTGTCACCAGGCTCACAATAACCCTCCAGTTGGTATTGTATTCCTTATAGACACATGGTAATAGTAATAGAGTAATATACTGTACATAGTTCTTCTTTGAGGGTTTCTGAGGTCAGACTAGCAGGTGCATTGATTTATTTACTTATTATTTAACCAATTAAGAACAAATTCTTATTTACAATGAAGGCCTGGTAAGAGGCGAGGGGCAAGAGTGGCTGAATAAATACAAGTAGAAGGGGTCCTGGCTCTAAGGCTTTATGTGAGGGTTCTAGCTGTCTGCCGTACCCTCTAAACAGCAGTGTCGCTCTCTGTCTGTCTCTCTCTGTCTGTCTCTCTCTCTGTCTGTCTCTCTCTGTCTCTCTCTCTCTGTCTATGTCTCTGTCTGTCTCTCTCTGTCTGTCTATGTCTATCTCTGTCTCTCTCTGTCTCTCTCTGTCTGTCTCTCTCTCTGTCTGTCTCTGTCTTTCTCTGTCTATGTCTATCTCTGTCTCTCTCTGTCTCTCTCTGTCTGTCTCTCTCTCTGTCTCTCTGTCTTTCTCTGTCTATGTCTCCCTCTCTCTCTGTCTGTCTCTCTCTGTCTATGTCTCTGTCTGTCTATGTCTATCTCTGTCTCTCTCTGTCTCTCTCTGTCTGTCTCTCTCTCTGTCTGTCTCTCCCTGTCTATGTCTCTGTCTGTCTATGTCTATCTCTGTCTATCTCTGTCTCTCTCTCTGTCTATGTCTCTGTCTGTCTATGTCTATCTCTGTCTCTCTCTGTCTCTCTCTGTCTGTCTCTCTCTCTGTCTGTCTCTGTCTTTCTCTGTCTATGTCTCCCTCTCTCTCTGTCTCTCTCTGTCTGTCTCTCTCTCTGTCTATGTCTCTGTCTGTCTCTCTCTGTCTATGTATCTGTCTGTCTCTCTCTGTCTATGTCTCTGTCTGTCTATGTCTATCTCTGTCTCTCTCTCTGTCTATGTCTCTGTCTGTCTCTCTCTGTCTATGTCTCTGTCTGTCTATGTCTATCTCTGTCTCTCTCTGTCTCTCTCTGTCTGTCTCTCTCTCTGTCTGTCTCTCTCTGTCTATGTCTCTCTCTGTCTATGTCTATCTCTGTCTATCTCTGTCTCTCTCTCTGTCTATGTCTCTGTCTGTCTATGTCTCTGTCTATGTCTCTGTCTGTCTATGTCTATCTCTGTCTCTCTCTGTCTCTCTCTGTCTGTCTCTCTCTCTGTCTGTCTCTGTCTTTCTCTGTCTATGTCTCCCTCTCTCTCTGCCTCTCTCTGTCTGTCTCTCTCTCTGTCTGTCTCTGTCTTTCTCTGTCTATGTCTCCCTCTCTCTCTGTCTCTCTCTGTCTGTCTCTCTCTCTGTCTATGTCTCTGTCTGTCTCTCTCTGTCTATGTCTCTGTATGTCTCTCTCTGTCTATGTCTCTGTCTGTCTATGTCTATCTCTGTCTCTCTCTCTGTCTATGTCTCTGTCTGTCTCTCTCTGTCTATGTCTCTGTCTGTCTATGTCTATCTCTGTCTCTCTCTGTCTCTCTCTGTCTGTCTCTCTCTCTGTCTGTCTCTCTCTGTCTATGTCTCTCTCTGTCTATGTCTATCTCTGTCTATCTCTGTCTCTCTCTCTGTCTATGTCTCTGTCTGTCTATGTCTCTGTCTATGTCTCTGTCTGTCTATGTCTATCTCTGTCTCTCTCTGTCTCTCTCTGTCTGTCTCTCTCTCTGTCTGTCTCTGTCTTTCTCTGTCTATGTCTCCCTCTCTCTCTGTCTCTCTCTGTCTGTCTCTCTCTCTGTCTGTCTCTGTCTTTCTCTGTCTATGTCTCCCTCTCTCTCTGTCTCTCTCTGTCTCTGTCTCTCTCTGCCTATGTCTCTGACTCTCTCTCTGTATGTCTGTCTGTCTGTCTGTCTCTCTCTCTGTCTGTCTCTCTCTGTCTATGTCTCTGTCTGTCTCTGTCTCTCTCTGTCTATATCTCTCTCTGTCTCTGTCTCTTTAATCCCACTAGTCTAGAGCAGATGAGAAGGCCTTATTAAAGATTGATTTACTCCACTGTCTGTGCAGTCTGGGCTCAGGTTATCAGTGAGACCTGTCACACACACACACACTCTTGCTTCACTTCATTATCTCTAATACTGCTAGTAAATGTTTAGCGCTCGTGTGTGTCTCTCCTATGAAGCGCACACAGCTCTGAGTCTCAGTGATGTTAATAGGTTTTTAAATGTCAGGGAGAGTCAAGGAATGATAAAAGGGGATCTGTTATCCTATGTCCTCATGCTCACCATCATCGCAGAGCAGAGAGGGGTCCCTGTATGTGTGTGTAACACAGGAGGTTGGTGGCACCTTCATTGGGGAGGAAGGGCTCGTGGTAATGACTGGAGCAGAATGAGTGGAATGGTATCACATGTGTTTGATGCCATTCCATTATTATGAGCTGTCCTCCCCTCAGCAGTCTCCTGTGATGTGTGTGTGTGTGTGTGTGTGTGTGTGTGTGTGTGTGTGTGTGTGTGTGTGTGTGTGTGTGTGTGTGTGTGTGCGTGCGTGCATTCGTGCGTGTGTGTGTGTGCAGGTGCGGCCCGCAGCACTGATGACAGCATGATTTATGCACCATTCAGATGAGGAGAGCGAGAGGGAGAGCGGGAGGAGAGAAAGAGGGAGGGATAAGAGAGGGAGGGAGAGAATACTGTCTTCTTTAATCACCCCTTCTGCTTTCTCACTGTAACTCTCTAAGAATCTGCTCTGGTCTTTGTGGATCTCACTATGTGGTTCTCTCAGCAGGCTTTCACCACCTTCATCTGCGGAGGGACCTTAAATGATTCCCTTCATTACGCCATTGTCTTAAACTTCTGCGATACTGATTGAATAGAGCCCTAGGTCATCCTTAAGCTCTGTGGATAGACTGACTACTAAGGGTGAGAGATGGAGAAATAGAGAGGCTGTTCAGCACGCACGCAGACACACATACACACATACGCACACACACAACACACCCAAGAATTGGTTCTCATTGTGAGATGAAGAATCACTGTAGTTAACGTCACAGTGTAAAATATCACTATGTAAATAAACAAGTGACACACACACAGTCTCTGAGGGGGAAAAGAGCTTAACGACCTGTTTACAGGGAAATCACTGTGGTAAATATCTCACTTTATTCTGTTTGTAGTATTTTTGGTTTTGTTTGTATTACTGTAAAACAAGTTCACCCAAACAACAGCCAATCATAGAAGAGATGCACTAAAACAGCAATTTTCTGTGGTAACTGTTTGTTTACATTGTAAAGCTTTGCTATATCATATAGACTGTTCTTACACAGCTCTCTTTCTCTCCCTCCTCTCTTTCTCTCCCTCCTCTCTTTCTCTCCTTCTCTTTCTCTCCCCCCCTCTCTTCCCCCCTCTCTCTTTCTCTACCTCCCTCTAGATTTCTCTACCTTCTCTTTCTCTCCCTCCCTCTCTTTCTCTCCCTCCCTCTCTCTTTCTCTCCCTCCATCTCTTTCTCTCCCTTCTCTCTTTCTCTCCTTCTCTTTCTCTCCCTCCCTCTTTTTCTCTCCCTCCCTCTCTCTTTCTCTACCTCCCTCTCGATTTCTCTACCTCCTCTTTCTCTCCCTCCCTCTCTCTTTCGCTCCCTCCCTCTCAATTTCTCTCCCTCCTCTTTCCCTCCCTCCCTCCCTCCCTCCCTCCCTCCCTCCCTCCCTCCCTCCCTCCCTCCCTCCCTCCCTGCCTCAGTCCATCTCCCTCCCTCTCTCTTTCTCCCCCTCCCTCTATCTTTCTCTCCCTCCCTCTAGATTTCTCTTCCTCCTCTCTTTCTCTCTCCCTCCCTCTCTATTTCTCTCCCTCCCTCTCTCTTTCTCTCCCTCCTCTCTTTCTCTCCTTCTCTTTTTCTCCCTCC
>NC_092148.1:70307981-70337981 GCF_045791955.1 Oncorhynchus clarkii lewisi
GTGATACTGTAGGAGAAGATAAAGTAGTGATACTGTATAAGATAAAGTAATGATACTGTAGGAGAAGATAAAGTAGTGATACTGTAGAAGATGAAGTAGTGATACTGTAGGAGAAGATAAAGTATTGATACTGTAGGAGAGGATAAAGTAGTGATACTGTAGGAGAAGATAAAGTAGTGAAACTGTAGGAGAAGATAAAGCAGTGATACTGTAGGAGAAGATAAAGCAGTGATACTGTAGGAGAAGATAAAGTAGTGATAATGTAGAAGATAAAGCAGTGATACTGTAGGAGAAGATAAAGCAGTGATACTGTAGGAGAAGATAAAGTAGTGATACTGTAGGAGAAGATAAAGCAGTGATACTGTAGGAGAAGATAAAGTAGTGATAATGTAGAAGATAAAGCAGTGATACTGTAGGAGAAGATAAAGCAGTGATACTGTAGGAGAAGATAAAGTAGTGATACTGTAGGAGAAGATAAAGCAGTGATACTGTAGGAGAAGATAAAGTAGTGATAATGTAGAAGATAAAGCAGTGATACTGTAGGAGAAGATAAAGCAGTGATACTGTAGGAGAAGATAAAGTAGTGATACTGTAGGAGGAGATAAAGTAGTGATACTGTAGGAGAAGATAAAGTAGTGATAATGTAGAAGATAAAGCAGTGATACTGTAGGAGAAGATAAAGCAGTGATACTGTAGGAGAAGATAAAGTAGTGATACTGTAGGAGGAGATAATGATACTGAAGGACAGTGGTTTCCAACCAGGGGTACTAGGAACCCTGTGGGTACTTGGCCTAAAGTACTGATACTGTTGTAGAAGGGGTAAAGTACTGATACTGTGGTAGAAGGGGTAAAGTACTGATACTGTGGTAGAAGGGGTAAAGTACTGATACTGTGGTAGAAGGGGTAAAGTACTGATACTGTGGTAGAAGGGGTAAAGTACTGATATTGTTTTAGAAGGGGTAAAGTACTGATACTGTGGTAGAAGGGGTAAAGTACTGATACTGTGGTAGAAGGGGTAAAGTACTGATACTGTGGTAGAAGGGGTAAAGTACTGATACTGTGGTAGAAGGGGTAAAGTACTGATACTGTGGTAGAAGGGGTAAAGTACTGATACTGTGGTAGAAGGGGTAAAGTACTGATACTGTGGTAGAAGGGGTAAAGTACTGATACTGTGGTAGAAGGGGTAAAGTACTGATACTGTGGTAGAAGGGGTAAAGTACTGATACTGTGGTAGAAGGGGTAAAGTACTGATATTGTTTTAGAAGGGGTAAAGTACTGATACTGTGGTAGAAGGGGTAAAGTACTGATACTGTGGTAGAAGGGGTAAAGTACTGATACTGTGGTAGAAGGGGTAAAGTACTGATACTGTGGTAGAAGGGGTAAAGTACTGATACTGTGGTAGAAGGGGTAAAGTACTGATACTGTGGTAGAAGGGGTAAAGTACTGATACTGTGGTAGAAGGGGTAAAGTACTGATACTGTGGTAGAAGGGGTAAAGTACTGATACTGTGGTAGAAGGGGTAAAGTACTGATACTGTGGTAGAAGGGGTAAAGTACTGATACTGTGGTAGAAGGGGTAAAGTACTGATATTGTTTTAGAAGGGGTAAAGTACTGATACTGTGGTAGAAGGGGTAAAGTACTGATACTGTGGTAGAAGGGGTAAAGTACTGATACTGTGGTAGAAGGGGTAAAGTACTGATACTGTGGTAGAAGGGGTAAAGTACTGATACTGTGGTAGAAGGGGTAAAGTACTGATACTGTGGTAGAAGGGGTAAAGTACTGATACTGTGGTAGAAGGGGTAAAGTACTGATACTGTGGTAGAAGGGGTAAAGTACTGATACTGTGGTAGAAGGGGTAAAGTACTGATACTGTGGTAGAAGGGGTAAAGTACTGATACTGTGGTAGAAGGGGTAAAGTACTGATACTGTGGTAGAAGGGGTAAAGTACTGATACTGTGGTAGAAGGGGTAAAGTACTGATACTGTGGTAGAAGGGGTAAAGTACTGATACTGTGGTAGAAGGGGTAAAGTACTGATACTGTAGGAGAATATAAAGAGGTAGAGAATTGTTTTTAAGGTACAGTAGTAAAGGAAGAAATCTAAACCATAACCCCTTGAATTCCTTTGATATAAATCACCTAAAGCACACACACACACACACACACACACACACACACACACACACACACACACACACACACACACACACACACACACAACTTAAGTGTCTTTTCTCCCCCCATTTGACCTGTGCTTGTCTCAATGTGTGTGTGTGTGTGTGTGTGACCTTGGCTTGGCCCGCTGGTAATGTGGAGTGTAGGAGAGAGGGTGTGTGAGCAGCCAAGTGTACTCCTCCAGATTAGAAGGCTTTATTACTGCCACCGACCACAGACCCCTTCAAATCCTCTTATTTCATTTTACCTCCCGCTACGTCTCCCTCTAACACACACACTTCCTTCTGCGTTCCCACTCACTTTTTACTCTTGAACACACTTGCTCGCCTTCTACCTCACATCTCTCTCTTTCACTGCTGTCTCCCTCTACCAATACACTCTCTCTTCTGTCCTGTTCACAACCACTTCCTTTCCCCTTCCTCTTTCACTAACTTGTTCTCCTTTTTCTCCCTCGTGTTTATTTGCCTTTTCCTATTGTCTCATTCCACCTTTTCCCTCTGTTTGTCATCCTCAACCTTTTTGCCAAGTCCTTTCTTTTTGCAGTACCATCTCTTTCTTCCCTCTCTCTCTCCCCTCTCCCTCCCTTCTCTCTCTCCTCTCTCCCTCCCCTTCTCTCTCTCCCCTCTCCCTCCCTTCTCTCTTACTCTCACCCCTCTCCCTCCCTTCTCTCTTACTCTCTCCCTCACTTCTCTTTTACTCTCTCCCCGCTCCCTCCCTTCTCTCTTACTCTCTCACCTCTCCCTCGTCTCTTACTCTCTCCCCTCTCCCTCCATTCTCTCTTACTCTCTCTCCTCTCCCTCCCATCTCTCTTACTCTCTCCCCTCTCCCTCCATTCTCTCTTACTCTCTCCCCTCTCCCTCCCTTCTCTCTTACTCTCTCCCCTCTCCCTCCATTCTCTCTTACTCTCTCCCCTCTCCCTCCCTTCTCTCTTACTCTCTCCCCTCTCCCTCCCTTTTCCCTTACTCTCTCCCCTCTCCCTCTTTTCTCTCTTACTCTCTCCTCTCTCCCTCCCTTCTCTCTTACTCTCTCCCTCCCTTCTCTCTTACTCTCTCCCCTCTCCCTCCCTTGTCTCTTACTCTCTCCTCTCTCCCTCCCTTCTCTCTTACTCTCCCCCCTCTCCCTCTCTTGTCTCTTACTCTCTCCTCTCTCCCTCCCTTCTCTCTTACTCTCCCCCCTCTCCCTCTCTTGTCTCTTACTCTCTCCTCTCTCCCTCCCTTCTCTCTTACTCTCTCCTCTCTCCCTCCCTTCTCTCTTACTCTCTCCTCTCTCCCTCCCTTCTCTCTTACTCTCTCCTCTCTCCCTCCCTTCTCTCTTACTCTCTCATCTTCCTTCTCTCTTCCTCTCTCCCCTCTCCCTCCCTTCTCTCTTCCTCTCTCCCCTCTCCCACCCCTTCTATCTTCCTCTCCCCCCTCTCCCTCCCTTCCTCACTCTCTTCAGTGAGATGAATCTGTAGACAGGGCCTAATAATTGTACTTCAGCCCAAGTGCACATTTTTCTTTGTGTTTGAAAGCCGTGACAAGCAGGAGTTATTTCTCTCTCTACCTCCCTCTACTCTCTTTCTCTCTTTCTATACTTCCACCCTCTTTTCTGTCTCTCTCTATCTCCCCTATCCCACCACTCTCTCTTTTTCTCTCTCTCACTCTTTCTCCTACAAAGGGCTGAATAGAATAACTGGTGGTTTACAAGGTCACGCTGTCTAGTGAGACACACAGGGGGTTTCTACAGGAGCCATGTCCTCCCAGGTGCCATGTTCAGCCTCAGATATAAAGAGACAGAGGAAGTTTTGGATAGCATACAGCAATATAGCTAGGTGGAAATAATGTAGCTAGGTGGAAATAATATAGCTAGGTGGAAATAATGTAGCTATGGGGAAATAATGTAGCTAGGGGGAAATAATGTAGCTAGGGAGAAATAATATAGCTAGGTGGAAATAATGTAGCTAGGGGGAAATAATGTAGCTAGGTGGAAATAATGTAGCTAGGGGGAAATAATGTAGCTAGGGGGAAATAATGTAGCTAGGGAGAAATAATATAGCTAGGTGGAAATAATGTAGCTAGGGGGAAATAATGTAGCTAGGTGGAAATAGTGTAGCTATTGCAGCATGCCTATGGCACGTTCACGCAGATGAGCAGGGATCCTGGGCATCTTTCTTTTGGTGTTTTTCAGAGTCAGCGGAAAGGCCTCTTTAGTGTTCTAAGTTTTCATAACTGTGACCTTAATTGCCTATCATCTGTAAGCTGTTAGTGTCTTAATTACCGTTCCACAGGTGCATGTTCATTAATTGTTTATGGTTCATTGAACAAGCATGGGAAACAGTGTTTAAACCCCTTACAATGAAAATCTGTGAAGTTATTTGGATATTTACGAATTATCTTTGAAAGACAGGGTCCTGAAAAAGGTCTGTTTCTTTTTTTCTGAGTTTATGTGTTATCCAAGGGAATGTTAACTACAGGCCAAGCATTTGCATCTCAGAATTATTTTTAGGTATGGGTTTTTTGGTCTCAGTATATTGAATGTTTACATGTTCATTTCTATAGAATATTCTCCAGCCTCAAATACATACACTGCCACATAGCAGTGTTAGACGCAGCCTGTACAAGGAGTGCCAGAACACCCTGGGACTAAACATATGGGCTCCTCTAGAATATTCTCCCCAACCTCAATCTCACACATATGTGCGCACGCTCACACACAAACACACACACATACACACACAAACACACACACACACACACACACACACACACACACACACACACACACACACACACACACACACACACACACACACACACACACACACACACACACACACACACACACACACACACACACACACACACTCACACTCTTTCCTCTCTTTCTTTTGCATGGGGCAAAACAAATAGATTTCAAAGGTATTACATGGTGAAGCTGATCATTTCATTGAGTCGACATTGTATTGGCAGACAGTCTGTGTAAGTGTTTGGTCTGAGCCTGGTTAAGGTGATGATGTGCTGTTCCACCACAGGTATTTACATTTACGTCAGATAGAGAAGCAGCCGACACAGCTACAGGGGACAGTCCCACTGCAGTGAACACCAACGCCAACGGCCACACACACACACACACATAGATACACTACACACACAAACACAGCCACAAGCGCACATACGCATGCACACAGGCAGATGGTTTCGGGCCACACCCCACCCCAATGCGCGCGCACACACACGCACACACACACACACGCACGCACGCACGCACGCACGCACGCACGCACGCACGCACGCACGCACACACACACACACACACACACACACACACACACACACACACACACACACACACACACACACACACAGCTAACACTATAGTGACTGAGGTAGCTCTCTGTACACATCAACAGAATGTAAAGGTGCAGATGGCAGGAGGAATACAGACAAACAGATTTACAAACAGACCAGTCTGTTAGCATGAATAACACTGTTTAACCACCTTCACAATTCAACATAGAATCATATTGATATTTTAATTAAGATTGTAAATGACATCCTATCTTATTTTAAACACTACATGAGTGAAATGAATGGTTTTGTCCAATAAGCACTTTAACACCAACTCATATTTTCTGGAATATCTCAGCCACAGCAAGCCTCTGTATTTAGTTGGCAACAACTTCATTGACTTCATTACAACAGCACTTAATGAATATTGATTAGTCATTTAAATCACATCCTTAAGAGAAAGAGAGAGAACAAGTGTGTGTGTGTGTGTGTGTGTGTGTGAGAGCGCGAGAGAGAGTTTATAGCCTGGTGTAGTCAGAAGGTACGGTATATTTCCTCCCTCCCAGTAGATATGTATTGAGTTAGTCTAGTCCATGGAGGACTTTAGCATTGATTGTGATAATGAAATATATCCGCTCCAAATGGCAGCATTCCAACTATCAAGACTACCAATATCAGCAACACAAACATCCTCAAATCAATACACCCATAATTATACATAATTATACATAATTATACACTGAGAAGGGAAATGAATCTTATGGCAAAAAATATTTGATAAATTCACACATAAACATGTTTCAATTACAAATCAGTATCACCACAAAGAGACATACAGTTGAAGTCAGAAGTTTACATACACCTTAGCCAAATACATTTATACTCAGTTTTTCACAATTCCTGACATTTAATCCTAGTAAATTTTCCCTGTCTTAGGTCAGTTAGGATCACCACCTTATTTTAAGAATGTGAAATGTCAGAATAATAGTAGAGAGAATTATTTATTTCAGCTTTTATTTCTTTCATCACATTCCCAGTGGGTCAGAAGTTTACATACACTCAATTAGTATTTGGTAGCATTGCCTTTAAATTGTTTAACTTGGGTCCACAAGCTTCCCACAATAAGTTGGGTGAATTTTGTCCCATTCCTCCTGACAGAGCTGGTGTAACTGAGTCAGGTGTTTAGGCCTCGTTGCTCGCACACGCTTTTTCAGTTCTGCCCACAAATATTCTATAGGATTGAGGTCAGGGCTTTGTGATAGCCACTCCAATACCTTGACTTTGTTGTCCTTAAGCCATTTCGTCACAACTTTGGAAGTATGCTTGGGGTCATTGTCCATTTAGAAGACCCATTGCGACCAAGCTTTAACTTCCTGACTGATGTCTTGAGATGTTGCTTCAATATATCCACGTAATTTTCCATCCTCCATGATGCCATCTATTTTGTGAAGTGCACCAGTCCCTCCGGCAGTAAAGCACCCCCACAACATGATGCTGCCACCCCCGTGCTTCACGGTTTGGATGGTGTTCTTCGGCTGGCATGCCGCCCCCTTTTCCCTCCAAACATAACGATGGTCATTATGGCCATACAGTTCTATTTTTGTTTCATCAGACTAGAGGACATTTCTCCAAAAAGTACGATCTTTGTCCCCATGTGCAGTTGCACACCGTAGTCTGGCTTTTTTATGGCGGTTTTGGAGCAGTGGCTTCTTCCTTGCTGAGCAGCCTTTCAGGTTATGTCGATATAGGACTCGTTTTACTGTGGATATTGATACTTTTGTACCTGTTTCCTCCAGCATCTTCACAAGGTCCTTTGCTGTTGTTCGGGGATTGATTTGCACTTTTCGCACCAAAGTACGTTCATCTCTAGGAGACAGAACGCGTCTCCTTCCAGAGTGGTATGATGGCTGCGTGGTCCCATGGTGTTTATACGTGCGTACTATTATTTGTACAGATGAACGTGGTACCTTCAGGCATTTGGAAATTGCTCACAAGGATGAACAGGACTTGTGGAGGTCAAAAATATATTTTCTGAGGTCTTGGCTGATTTCTTTTGATTTTCCTCTGATGTCAAGCAAAGAGGCACTAAGTTTGAAGGTAGGCCTTGAAATACATCCACACGTACACCTCTAATTAACTCAAATGATGTAAACTAGCCTATCAGAAGCTTCTAAAGCCATGACATAATTTTCTGGAATTTTCCAAGCTGTATAAAGGCACAGTCAACTTAGTGTATGTAAACTTCTGACCCACTGGAATTGTGATACAGTGAATTATAATTTAAATAAACTGTAAACAATTGTTGGAAAAATTACTTGTGTCATGCACAAAGTAGATGTCCTAACAAGACATTTGTGGAGTCGTTGAAAAACTAGTTTCAATGACTCCAACCTAAGTCTATGTAAACTTCCGACTCCAACTGTATGTGTAGGGATGGAGGGAGAGGTAGAGAGAGAAGAGAGGTAGAGAGGAGAGGGAGAGGAGAGGGAGAGGTAGCGAGAGGAGAGGGAGAGGTAGAGAGAGAGGGAGAGGTAGAGAGAAGAGAGGGAGTAGTGGAGAGAGGAAATAGACAGAGGGATGAGAGAAATAGGTAGAGAGAGAGGAGAGGGAGGAGAGAGAGGTAGAGAGAGAGGAGAAGGGAGAAGAGAGAGGTAGAGAGATAGTAGAGAGACAGAGGGAGGAGAGAGAGAGGTAGAGAGAGGAGAGGGAGAGGTAGAGAGAGAGGAGAGGGAAAGGTAGAGAGAGAGGGAGAGGTAGAGAGAAGAGAGGGAGTGGTGGAGAGAGGAAATAGACAGAGAGGAATGAGAGAAATAGGTAGAGAGAGAGGAGAGGGAGGAGAGAGAGAGGTAGAGAGAGGAGAGAGAGAGAGGGAGGAGAGAGGAGAAGGGAGAAGAGAGAGGTAGAGAGATAGTAGAGAGACAGAGAGGGAGGAGAGAGAGAGGTAGATAGATAGTAGAGAGACCGAGAGATAGGAGAGAGAGAGAGGTAGAGAGAGAGGAGAAGGAGGAAGAGAGAGGTAGATAGATAGTAGAGAGACAGAGAGATAGTAGCGAGACAGAGAGGGAGGAGAGAGAGAGGTAGAGAGAGAGGAGAGAGAGAGAGGGAGGAGAGAGAGAGGTAGAGAGAGAGGAGAGAGAGAGAGGGAGGAGAGAGAGAGGAGAGAGAGAGAGGGAGGAGAGAGAGAGGTAGAAAGAGAGGAGAGAGAGAGAGGGAGGAGAGACAGAGGTAGAGAGAGAGGAGAGAGAGAGAGAGGGAGGAAAGAGAGAGGTAGAGAGATAGTAGAGAGACAGAGAGGGAGGAGAGAGAGAGGTAGAGAGAGAGGAGAAGGAGGAAGAGAGAGGTAGAGAGATAGTAGAGAGAGAGAGGGAGGAGATAGAGAGGTAGAGAGATAGTAGAGACAGAGAGGGAGGAGAGAGAGAGGTAGAGAGAGAGGAGAAGGAGGAAGAGAGAGGTAGAGAGAGAGGAGAGAGAGAGAGGGAGGAGAGACAGCGGTAGAGAGATAGTAGAGAGACAGAGAGGGAGGAGAGAGAGGGGTAGAGAGAGAGGAGAAGGAGGAAGAGAGAGGTAGAGAGATAGTGGAGAGACAGAGAGGGATGAGAGAGAGAGTTAGAGAGAGAGGAGAAGGAGGAAGAGAGAGGTAGAGAGATAGTAGAGAGAGAGAGGGAGGAGAGAGGTAGAGAGAGAGGAGAAGGAGGAAGAGAAAGGTAGAGAGATAGTAGAGAGACAGAGAGGGAGGAGAGAGGTAGAGAGAGAGGAGAGAGACAGAGAGGGAGGAGAGAGGTAGAGAGACAGGAGAGAGACAGAGAGGGAGGAGAGAGTGAGGTAGAGAGATAGTAGAGAGACAGAGAGGGAGGAGAGAGAGAGGTAGAGAGAGAGGAGAGACTTTGAGGGGCCTTAGCGGTGGGTAAAAAAATCTTTGTCCTCTGAGAGAAGAATACTCCCCACTGGACACAGATGTCAGTTCAACGTGTAGTTTTGATTAACAGTTGGTTGGGTTTTCAACTAATTTGAATTCGATGTGAAATCAATCTCACCATGTCTGGATTTTGGTTAAAAGTTGGGTGAAACAATACAAAATGGCAATACGTTTTCCACTTTGATTCAACATCATCACGTAGATTTTTGGGGGTTGAAATGGCATGGAAACCACGTTGATTCAACATCATCACGTAGATTTTTGGGGGTTGAAATGGCATGGAAACCACGTTGATTCAACATCATCACGTAGATTTTTGGGGGTTGAAATGGCATGGAAACCACGTTGATTCAACATCATCACGTAGATTTTTGGGGGTTGAAATGGCATGGAAACCATGTTGATTCAACATCATCACGTAGATTTTTGGGGGTTGAAATGGCATGGAAACCACGTTGATTCAACCAGTTTTTGCCCAGTGTGTCTCTTCTCCTCTGTTCTGCTATCCCCTGTTCTCCTCTCTTCTGTTCTACTCTCCTCTCCTTTCCTCTACTCTCCTGTTCTCCTCTCCTGTCCTTTCCTCTACTCCCCTGTTCTCCTCTCTTCGGTTCTACTCTCCTCTCATTTCCTCTACTCTCCTGTTCTCCTCTCCTGTCCTTTCCTCTACTCCCCTGTTCTCCTCTCTTCTGTTCTACTCTCCTCTCTTTTCCTCTACTCTCCTGTTCTCCTCTCCTCTACTCCCCGTTCTCCTCTCTTCTGTTTTACTCTCCTCTCTTTTCCTCTACTCCCCTGTTCTCCTCTCCTCTACTATCCTGTTCTCCTCTCTTCTGTTCTACTCTCCTCTCCTTTCCTCTACTCTCCTGTTCTCCTCTCCTGTCCTTTCCTCTACTCCCCTGTTCTCCTCTCTTCTGTTTTACTCTCCTCTCTTTTCCTCTACTCCCCTGTTCTCCTCTCCTCTACTCTCCTGTTCTCCTCTCTTCTGTTCTCCTCTCCTCTCTTTTCCTCTACTCCCCTGTTCTCCTCTCCTCTACTCCCCTGTTCTCGTCTCTTCTGTTCTACTCTCCTCTCCTTTCCTGTACTCTCCTGTTCTCCTCTCCTGTCCTTTCCTCTACTCCCCTGTTCTCCTCTCTTCTGTTCTCCTCTCCTCTCCTTTCCTCTACTCCCCTGTTCTCCTCTCTTCTGTTCTCCTCTCCTCTACTCTCCTGTTCTCCTCTCTTCTGTTCTCCTCTCCTCTCCTCTACTCTCCTGTTCTCCTCTCTTCTGTTCTCCTCTCCTTTCCTCTACTCTCCTGTTCTCCTCTCTTCTGTTCTCCTCTCCTCTACTCCCCTGTTCCCCTCTCTTCTGTTCTCCTCTCATCTCCTTTCCTCTACTCCCCTGTTCCCCTCTCTTCTGTTCTCCTCTCCTCTCCTTTCCTCTACTCTCCTGTTCTCCTCTCCTCTGTTCTCCTCTCCTCTACTCTCCTGTTCTCCTCTCTTCTGTTCTCCTCTCTTCTGTTCTCCTCTCCTCTCCTCTCCTGTTCTCCTCTCTTCTGTTCTCCTCTCCTCTCCTTTCCTCTACTCTCCTGTTCTCCTCTCTTCTGTTCTCCTCTCCTCTCATTTCCTCTACTCTCCTGTTCTCCTCTCTTCTGTTCTCCTCTCCTCTCATTTCCTCTAATCTCCTGTTCTCCTCTCTTCTGTTCTCCTCTCATCTCCTTTCCTCTACTCCCCTGTTCTCCTCTCTTCTGTTCTCCTCTCCTCTTCTCTCCTGTTCTCCTATCTTCTGTTCTCCTCTCCTCTCCTCTACTCTCCTGTTCTCCTCTCTTATGTTCTCCTCTCCTCTCCTTTCCTCTACTCTCCTGTTCTCCTCTCTTATGTTCTCCTCTCTTCTGTTCTCCTCTCCTCTCCTTTCCTCTACTCTCCTGTTCTCCTCTCTTCTGTTCTCCTCTCCTCTCCTTTCCTCTAATCTCCTGTTCTCCTCTCTTCTGTTCTCCTCTCCTCTCCTTTCCTCTACTCTCCTGTTCTCCTCTCTTCTGTTCTCCTCTCCTTTCCTCTACTCCCCTGTTCTCCTCTCTTCTGTTCTCCTCTCCTCTCCTGTTCTCCTCTCCTCTCATTTCCTCTACTCCCCTGTTCTCCTCTCCTCTCCTGTTCTCCTCTCCTCTGTTCTCCTCTCCTCTGTTCTCCTCTCCTCTCCTTTCCTCTACTCCCCTGTTCTCCTCTCTTCTGTTCTCCTCTCCTCTCCTGTTCTCCTCTCCTCTGTTCTCCTCTCCTTTCCTCTCCTCTCCTGTTCTCCTCTCCTCTGTTCTCCTCTCCTCTACTCTCCTGTTCTCCTCTCTTCTGTTCTCCTCTCTTCTGTTCTCCTCTCCTCTCCTCTCCTGTTCTCCTCTCTTCTGTTCTCCTCTGCTCTCCTTTCCTCTACTCTCCTGCTCTCCTCTCTTCTGTTCTCCTCTCCTCTCCTTTCCTCTACTCTCCTGTTCTCCTCTCTTCTGTTCTCCTCTCCTTTACTCTACTCTCCTGTTCTCCTCTCCTCTCTTTTCCTCTACTCTCCTGTTCTCCTCTCTTCTGTTCTCCTCTCCTCTCCTCTCCTTTCCTCTACTCCCCTGTTCTCCTCTCTTCTGTTCTCCTCTCCTCTCCTTTCCTGTTCTCCTCTCCTCTGTTTACATCTCCTCTTTTCCTCATCTCTCCTGTTCTCCTCTCTGTTTACATCTCCTCTTTTCCTCTCCTCTCTTCTGTTCTCCTCTCCTCTCCTGTTCTCCTCTCCTCTGTTTACATCTCCTCTTTTCCTCAACTTTCCTGTTCTTCTCTCTGTTTACATCTCCTCTTTTCCTCTCCTCTCTTCTGTTCTCCTCTCCTATGTTTACATCTCCTCTTTTCCTCTTCTCTCCTGTTCTCCTCTCCTCTCTTCTGTTCTCTGAGCATTGGGAGGAAGTGTAATGTATTGATTAACTATCTGATTATTCCGATAGGACCTGATCAATAAGACTTTCTTTGAAAGCCAGGCAGGAATCCCCCTCTACAGTCAGAACACACACACACACACACACACACACACACACACACACACACACACACACACACACACACACACACACACACACACACACACACACACACACACACACACACACACACACACAGTAGCAATTCACACCCAGAAGACATCTTAATTATGTGTTTCCTGTCTGCTTGTGTTGTCTGCCTGGGATCTCTCTGAGTGTGTGTGTCATTGACTGGTTAAAGCAGGAGGACTATGTGCTGTTGATGTCTCACTCATTTTGCCTTTGAAGGAGCTCAGTGACATGCATCAATCTGTCAGTACTGTGTGTGTGTAGAGGGAGAGGGGTGAGAGGGGTGTAAGTATCTCCGCTTGCTGCTCCTTACCAGTTCGGGAGCAGAGGAAGACAAGTGGAAGTCCCTAAGGGTCACAGAAGGGGTTCTGTACCTATAACGGGGTGCACCTCCTCCCCCTGTACCCCATCCCTCTCTCCCTATAGGTCAGTGAGTGTGTAGCGGCCGGTTACATGCCCACACAGCCACAGGGTAGCAGGAAGAGTTCAGGTCAACTCCAACATGCCTAAAAATAATTAGATTTTTTTTAAAGTAACAAAAGATTTGTAAAGCTTAGGGGATGTCTAAATGTGTTGTTTCTTCTCTAGCCTAGAGACTTAGACATTCTGGACACCTCTATACATCTCTCTAAATCTCCCTGTCCTCAATTCCTCAGTGTGTGTGTGTGTGTGTGTGTGTGTGTGTGTGTGTGTGTGTGTGTGTGTGTGTGTGTGTGTGTGTGTGCGTGCGTGCGTGCGTGCGTGCGTGCGTGCGTGCGTGCGTGCGTGCGTGCGTGCGTAAGAACACTAACAGGGCAGCTGTAGTCTGGGTACAGTAGGCAAAAAAAGATTACACCAGAACAGATGAGTGTATGTATAATAGTGTTGAATCCTGATGAACACTGTGCCGGGCAGGGTTCGTTTAGCAGTGAAAGGGACTCTCTCAGGCATCGATTCAGCCGACCAACCAGGCATGAGAATAATGCAGGTCAGTCATATGATTGGTTGGTCAATGTGTCGATTACTCCCTGGCCCTGCCCAGTACTTCCTGGTAGAGGGGTTGAGTTGAAAATAGTTCCAGGTCAAAGGGTGTTCTGCTGCTCACTGACCACCATAAAAGGAGTCTCATAGACCATTTCTGTCCCCCTTCCTCCCAAAGCTACACTCTTACACCCTATGCTACATTTGTTTTGATTTCTTTGAATAGGATCCTACCAACTGTGTGTGTGTGAGCATTGAAATGTCCAGACACATAGTGTAAGAAACCGTCTTTAATGTGTCCTCTTCTTTTCCTTTACAGAAACCATGACAGAGGAATGCTGATATCTTAACATCATTCCGCGGCACCAGTCGGCCACAAAGCACAACATCCACACATCTCCAAACCACCCAGAAACCAAGCAACAGACCCTGTACAGAGGTCCAGATGGACCCGTCACCCAACACTGCACACTTTCATGACGAGATTATCCCCCGAAACAAATGACAACAAAACTAAACATCCAAGGAAAATACGGAGTTCCTGTTTGATCAACTACTAAAACTCCTGGATTCTCTCTTTCTCTATCACCAGTAGCTACATACATAATTGTGACTGAACATTGTGACAAAGATACAGTACCACATTGTACATTACATTTTGTAGAGTATTATAAGTTATAATATGTAGGTTGGAGGTCTAACTGTAGACAGACACTGTAGAGGGGAGAAATGATGATGCGTGAGTTCCCGTTAGCACATAGGCCCAATGCTGTTCCTGTAAATAATGGGCAGTAGAACTGAATAGGGCCTCATATGGAATACAGCTAGTCCATCTGTATATAGCCATGACACCATAGCTCTAATATGTACATAGGCATTCAATTATACCTCCTTATTTCTCCTATCCCCCTTCAACCCTCCTACACTAGCGCAATGATACTCGCCATATCTCCATACTCAGACATGTAAAATATATATATACAGGAGGAAACTGGATACAGAGAGAAGATACACACAGGGTCTGTTGCAGCTGGAAACACACTGGAGTGAGAAACACAGACCCACTTTGTCTGGAATAAGGAACTGGTGAACTCTCCCTGCCACACAATAACCCCGGTTTATTTGTATGTGTATTTTACTCCCCTTAGTGAAGTGAAAGTTTCAGTTCAATGGTTTGAAAGCTTTCTACAGTCCACTCAATGTACACATTTTCATTTTCATCCACACTCCCTCCCTCTCCCTCCATTCCTGATTGGCTAGTCCTTCCTCTCTCCCCCAGTCCTGATAGGCTGTTGACAGTCAGTGTGGGCGTGTCAATCAGAGGGCCTGTAGGCCCGTAGGCCTCTCTGAGACCAGGCGCTCGCTTAGCTCCCACAGACTGGCTGCAGTGACCTGGTCCTCGGCCTGGGGGGAGGGCAGGCAGCGGAAACAGTTGTTGAAGTACATCCCTCCTAGACCCTCTAGCTCCGGAGCTACCGCACAGTACACCGTGGTGGCTGCCCCCTGTTGCTGTGGAGACAAAGAGACAGAGGGACAACAGTCAACATGGAGGACAGAGACAGAGCGGCACTGATCAACATCATCTGTGTGGGAGGAGGGCACAGTCATAGAGAATGACAGAGGCCCTCTTGTCCGCCAAGAGATACACAGGAACTCCAGCCACCCTACAGATCCTGCCAAGACACCTCCACTGGAATACACACACCTGTACTCAGTGACCCTCATCTCTCCTGATCCTCCAGAGCATCCATATGAGACAGACAAGGAACTCCATACAAACGGAGAGAGACAGAAAGATAGACACAGAGAGGATAAACTCCATAGAGACACCCCTCTCTGCCACAGCCCATAATGATGGGGCAGTGTTACCATAGGGACTATGGATCTGGATAGATATGTATATACAGTACCAGTCAAAGGTTTGGACACACCTACTCATTCAAGGGTTTTTCTTTATTTTGACTATTTTCTACATGGTATAATAATAGTGAAGACATCGAAACTATTAAATAACACATATGGAATCTTGTAGTAAGCAAAAAAGTGTTAAACAAAATATTTTAGATTCTTCAAAGTAGCCACTCTTTTACTTGATGACAGCTTTGCACACTCTTGGCATTCTCTCAACCAGCTTCATGAGGAATGCTTTTCCAACAGTCTTGAAGGAGTTCCCACATATGCTGAGCACTTGTTGGCTGCTTTTCCTTCACTCTGCGGTCCAACTCATCCCAAACCATCTCAATTGGGTTGAGGTCGGGTGATTGTGGAGGCCAGGTCATCTGATGCAGCACTCCATCACTCCCCTTGGTCAAATAGCCCTTACACAGCCTGGAGGTGTATTTTGGGTCATTGTCCTGTTGAAAAACAAATGTTAGTCCCACTAAGGGCAAACCAGATGGGATGGTGTATCACTCACTGCATAATGCTGTGGTAGCCATGCTGGTTAAGTGTGCATTGAATTGTAAATAAATCACTGACTGTGTCATTAGCAAAGCACCTCCACACCATCACACCTCCTCCTCCATGCTTCACGGTGGGAACCACACATGAGGAGATCATCCATTCACATACACAGTGCTTGGAACCAAAAATCTCAAATTTGGCCTCATCAGACCAAAGGACAGATTTCCACTGGTCTGATGTCCATTGCTCGTGTTTCTTGGCCCAAGCAAGTCTCTTCTTATTATTGGTGTCCTTTAGTTGTGGTTTCTTTGCAACAATTCGACCATGAAGGTCTGATTCACGCAGTCTCCTCTGAACAGTTGATGTTGAGATGTGTATGTTACCTGAACTCTGCAAAGCATCTATTTGGGCTACAATCTGAGGTGCAGTTAACTCTAATGAACTTATCCTCTGCAGCAGAGGTACCTCTGGGTCTTCCTTTCCTGTGGCGGTCCTCATGCGAGCCAGTTTCATAGCCCTTGATGGTTTTTGCGACTGCACTTGAAGAAACTTTTAAAGTTCTTGAAATGTTCTGGATTTACTGACCTTCATGTCTTAAAGTAACGATGGACTGTCGTTTCTCATTGCTTATTTGAGCTGTTCTTGCCAAAATATGGACTTTTAAGAAGGAAAAAAACTCCACAAATGTATTTTTAACAAGGCATTCCAGGTGACTACCTCATGAAGCTGGTTGAGAGAATGCCAAGAGTGTGCAAAGCTGTCATTAAGGCAAAGGGTGGCTACTTTGAAGAATCTCAAATATAAAATATATTTTGATTTGTTTAACACTTTTTTGGTTACTACATGATTCCATATGTGTTATTTCTTAGTTTTAATGTCTCCACTGTTATTCTACAATGTAGAAAATAGTAAAAATAAAGAGAAACCCTGGAATGAGTAGGTGTATCCAAACTTTTGACTGACTGTACATATATATATTTCTATATTGTGTGTATACAGGACTGCTGACTCTCCACAGAGTGCATGCTTATGTGAATGTGGTAAATACAGACCAGGGGCAACACTGTCTGTCCACAAAACAACACAATCTCTTTAGAATACCACAATAACTGTAGGAAGGTGGCGACTGTTCATCCAGATTTGACGTAAAACACACCCAAAATATGTTGCACTTGATATTTCTACAGCTGCAATATTTTGTAGTTGTTTTGTGGACGTTTGCACACTGCGAGGGCTGCTTTCTGGACAGAGGATGTGGCCCACGGTGTTCTAGACTGGGGAGGAGGGAGCAGCTCTTCTCATTGGGAGTGGGGAGCCAGAGGGTTCTGTAAACTCTCTATAAGGGAACATACAGTATATATGCCATGATTACACATCTGTATATGTTCACATCATCTAGGGGTTCATGAGGGAAGTCAGACTGTAGAGTAGAGTAGAGAGCAACGGTCCTAAACAGTAAACATTGTAGTACATGCTGTTTGCCACAGTAAAGAGTGAGATACACCGGTAAAGAGTGATATGATGAGAATAGTGCTCTTGTACACACACGTCATATACAGTACAGGCATGCACACGCTCACAAACCCCCCCCCCCCCCCCCTTTCTCTCTTCTCTTTCTAAGAAACGTAGAGAGCAGACAGCCTGTAACACTATCTACCCTACACCCTCTAATTGAGTGGGAAATTACTACTCAGAAGCTGTGTTTCTCAGTTTAACATCTCAAATCCAGTTTACAGTAGTCTGTAGTCACACTGTACTGAGACATGCCGCCCTAATGCAGCACCAGCCGGCACAGTCAGTAATTAGGAGCGGCGAGAGGGAGAGAGGGAGTGCGATTCCACAGCGTTTGAAACAGAGAGAGGAAGAACAGACATCAGAGAGTATTACAGCCAGAATTCAGGCGCTCAGAGGATCTTTCATGTAGCCCTGCTGCTGGCTAAAAACTGCTGTGACATTATGAGAAGACAGGAGACTGTTCTGGAGATGACTTCTATAGACACATGAATTACTTCTCTCTGGCTAACTGCTCTTTATCTACAAATGAGACTGGGGGGAGGACTGGTGAGAGACTGCAGTGCAGAGCAGTTTAGTACAGTGCACTGGCAGAGCAGCAAGGGTCTGTACACAAACAAACACACACACACACACACACACACACACACACACACACACACACACACACACACATACTTCAAAGGCACAGCCTCATTGAGGCTCATTAGAGCATCTGCAGCCCAAGCTGGCAGAGGCTAATACAGAGAGTCACACATACAGAGATATACCAGAACTGTTCCAGCACACACACACTGGCTGTCATTAAGATCTAGCAACACACACAGTCAGTCACACAATGTACACACAGTAACACACAATGTACACACAGTAACACACAGTCACACAATGTACACACAGTCACACAATGTACACACAGTAACACACAGTCACACAATGTACACACAGTCACACTCAGTCTCACACATGTACACACAGTCACACAATGTACACAAAGTCACACAATGTACACACAGTCTCACACATGTACACACAATGTACACACAGTCACACAATGTACACACAGTTACACACACTCACACAATGTACACACAGTAACACACAGTCACACAATGTACACACAGTCTCACACATGTACACACAATGTACACACAGTCACACAATGTACACACAGTCACACACATGTACACACAGTTACACACACTCACACAATGTACACACAGTCACACACATGTACACACAATGTACACACAATCACACAATGTACACACAGTCACACTCAGTCTCACACATGTACACACAGTCACACAATGTACACACAGTCACACACAGTCTTACACATGTACACACAGTCACACAATGTACACACAGTCTCACACATGTACACACAATGTACACACAGTCACACACATGTACACACAGTTACACACACTCACACAATGTACACACAGTCACACACATGTACACACAGTCACACACATGCACACATAGTCACACACATGCACACATAGTCACACAATGTACACACAGTCAAACACATGCACACATAGTCACACAATGTACACATAGTCACACACATGCACACATAGTCACACAATGTACACACAGTCACACAGTGTACACACAGTCACACACATGTACACACATGTACACACAATCACAGAATAAAGTGCATGCATACATACACATACATATAGTAGACTCTGTCATTGAGCAGACAGACACACTCATCAAACTTCCTTCTCAGTGCTGGTAGTTGCAGAGGCAGATTGAGGCGGTTTGAAACCGCAGATGAAACAACTGCATCTCTCTGCTGTCTCCCTCCCTGCCAGCACACTGATAACTCTACACACCTCATAGGACTGGCATATCAAAGGCTCACACATGTCACTCAGTGTCAAAGAGACACACCCAGAACCACATATACGCACTTCAAAAGCAGGGTGTCAGATCATTTAGCTAACCAGTCACCCTCAGGTATCTGCTTTAGAACGTAGACGTGGAAGATGCAATATATTTACCTGCCTGCTCATCTTACTCTACGTCCAGGGTCATCTCTGTTTTAGGTGAAAGGTGGACCATCAATACATTGGAATGATTTACACCTGATCTGAGAACGCAGCTCTACAGCACAGCAGGGAATTCTGTCTGAGGGAGACAACCAAGATATGTACACAGCAGAAGGAGAGCGAGGGTGAAAGAGAGAGGGAGAGAGAGTGTGTGTGTGTGTTATCTTCTTGGTGTTCAGCTCGGCCCTCCCACTACATTACCTTTTTACCCGTGTAAGAGATAAGCCTGATGAGTTTAGCATGCTAGACATTAACATGTGGAACCACCCACCACCACTATCTATCAGAGAGACATAAAGAGAAGAAAGGGGATGTGCTGGGCTGGTGACACACACACACACACACACACACACACACACACACACGCACACGCACACGCACACGCACGCACACGCACACACGCACACACACACGCACACACGCGCACACGCGCACGCACGCACGCACGCACACACACGCACGCACGCACGCACGCACACGCACACGCACACACACACACACAATCCCCCCTGACATGTACAGTAGCCCAACAGATGTGTATACTCATGTACATTATAAATAATACCTGTACATTCTAGGTGTCGACCAACCAATGGCTCTTTCTATTTGTGTACTAGTATTTGTCAATGTAAATCCTGATTCTGATATACATAGTTTTACAGAGTTGACAGAGAGAAATTACTGGTTTTCTTGGGGTTGGTATGTTATGTTCCTATCAGAACTGACCACTGCAAACTGGTGAGTGGAGAGGAAAGGGTTAATTGAGTGTAAGCCCGAGCACCTGTCCCCGAGACATCACATGAATCACCAGAACTACAAGGGGAAGGGAAGCGGGAAAAATAAAACTCTTTCACCATCACTTCAGCAATATTCAAGAAATGTGACAAACCGAAGTAGCAGGGTCCTAGCCAACAAGATCTTTTCCAGACCACTTAAACACACAAACCCAACCTCTGCCATCTCTATGCTTTAAGAGCTGCAATAAACAGGTCCTAGATCAGCAGCAATAACCTGACCATGTCTGGCCTGAACCATCACTGCTCTGGAAAATAGTCCTGGATCACATTTATGTCTTCCAATTTTCAACATAATGAAAATATTTCCAATGTCTTTGGAAAGTATTCTGCAATATTTAACTGTTGAACAGCCACTCTTCAATGTATTAAGAAGCAAGGTCAGAGACAAGGGAGATATTGGTGTTGAATCATTAAAGGGTAACTATACTGTACCTCAGAGTTGTTCGGTGTTGTTTCCATAGTATAACATGTTACTGTCGTGATCTCTAACCATGTCTAATCCCTCTGTGCTTGTACAGTACAGCAATAATATATGATGCATTGTGCTATTTGTTAGCATAGGACTAATGCACCAGGAAGAGAAAAAACCCAGTTTTGTTTCTGCCTCATCAAGGTTGTGCACTGTCATTCTGTCATACGAGCGTTCTCTGATAATATGCGTGTGACCCTTTTATGACATTGTATTTATGACCTGTAAATACACCCAGTACTGTGGAGCAGTCTGTTCGTGGCCCAGCCCGTCCTGTCCTGTACAAAGGAACATGTAAATAGCAAACCGCTATGCATGCTGACACTCTAGCACTTCTTTCAGGTACTTTTATAATCCCAAACTCCTCATATGGCATGTCCTGAAAATCATCTGTGAACACGGCAAATAAAAAGAGAATAATAAAAAAAAACAAGATGTCAGACGATGACATCCTGGACAACGTGTAAAGTCCTACAGTTTTCTTACTCTTGTGGGTGGCTCACTTCTGTTCCTTTAACTGTCATTCTGTCATTCTTAATGTGGTTAAACCATTCTGGTCAAGGTTCTGTTCAGTTGTCTTGGTGTGTGAAGGGTCGAGGCAAAGCAGAGAGGCAATCTGTGTGTTAACAACTAAAGCCTGGTTAAGAGTCTGTCCACAACTGGCTCAGGGCAGCATAGTCCTCTCTTGTTGTGCCGAGAGCAGACATGACTGGCTCTGGTAAAACACACAGGGGGACACTGATTGTGATTTAACACGGTTCTGTTTTAAGGAACTAGAAGTGGAACTAGGCTATATAACAAGCTTATATGATGACAGAAGATAATATGAGCAGTAAAAGAGCTTTGCCTCAGCCCTAGGACCCAGTCTGTCTGAACTAACAGTCTCACATGAAGGTCTATCTATGCCATGATGGAGAAGATGGGACTCCAACAGGACTTTGTGCTTTTGTTGATACCTTAGGAATGTTTATTTCCAACCCCATGGTGTTCACAATAGATGGAAGTATCTGATTTTTAATCTGTGCTAAAGATATTTCACATTTAATAAATTATCATTGTAACAACACGTCTGCTGCCTTGTCTCTGGCCCATGTTTGTGTAATAGAGAGCGACAGAGCGAGTGAGAGTGAGAGAAAGAGAGAGAGAAGAGAGCGAGAGAGTGTATGTTTACACTAGCCCTCAGCGGCGCTAGCCTCTGCGAGCCGACAGCCCATCTAAGCGTGCCCAGCCCAGATGTGAGGGGAATCCTGGGTAACGTGGTCCACTCAGATAAACGGCCTGGCCTTCCATTCAGCATAACCAATCAACCGGAAGGGGAGGGATTAACACCACAAACACACCAGCACACCTCTAAAATCAACACAACGTTCACCCTCATAACTCCACAGTCACCCCCGTAACCTCAGCCCCCCCTCCACACACACACACACACACACACACACACACACACACACACACACAAATATACACACACACACACACACACACACACACACACACACACACACACACATATACACACACATATACACACACATATACACACACACACATACACACACACACACATAAGTATAATGCTGTTCTTGCCATTCTAATGGGAGAGCCCTCTAAGGCACTGGCCTCTGCTCCTCGGTATGTATTACATTTTATTAAAAAGCCGTCATTAGCCCCTAGGCCTTCTGGGTAATATAGGGAACTGGGCGGCCTGCTCCCCAGAGGGGCATTAGGGACAGGATGGAGAGACCACACACCTAACCCTGGCTCCCCCTGTCCCCACATCACATCTCTGCATCTGAAGAACATTAGGAGAGAGAATGCCGAATAGCGTTTTTTTTTTTCACTGTTGGTTAGAGCCTGTAAGTAAGCATTTCACCTGTTGTATTCGGCGCACGTGACAAATAAACTTTGATTTGAGAATGGAGAGATTGTACACTTTCAACCCCTGCTACTGCTGTGTCATACCTCTACCCTCTCTGTTCGCCACACTCCACCATCTCTGCCTCAACTCCAACCCCTGCTACTGCTGTGTCATACCTCTACCCTCTCTGTTCGCCACACTCCACCATCTCTGCCTCAACTCCAACCCCTGCTACTGCTGTGTCATACCTCTACCCTCTCTGTTCGCCACACTCCACCATCTCTGCCTCAACTCCAACCCCTGCTACTGCTGTGTCATACCTCTACCCTCTCTGTTCGCCACACTCCACCATCTCTGCCTCAAATCCAACCCCCGCTACTGCTGTGTGTGGGGGGTGAACAAAAGGAGGTAAGGATGAGCCAGGAGAGAAAAGAGTAGGGAAGGAGGGGATGAAAGGATGAGTCGACAAGGGAGTGGATGACAAGAGGAGAGAAAGAAAGGAAGGAGGAGAGGATAAAAGAGAGGCAGGTGTTAGGAGAAGAATCATTCAAGGGGAAACGATAAGAATGAGAAGGACTTGGGCAGCAACTGTGAAACTATCTCCTTTTTATCTTGGGATAGGACTTGTGAGGTGATGGGCTCCAGCTAATTATTGTTCTCTAATAAAAGCAACATATGCTAAGACAATAAAAGGCCTTATTGGACAGCTCTTCATTAAAGAGGGGCAGTAAAGAGAGAGGGGCTCTGGCACAGGGAGGAGATTAAAAGGCCTGGTCTGAATGGGAGAATAGGAGTCTCTCTATATAGTTGGACTATGGGGGCATGTAGGACTATAAAACAGCTGCATTAAACAAGAAGAGGACTGGACGCTTTATTGGGCGTGATCTCTTTCACTCTGTCACTCCCAGTCACTCCCATTCACTCCTCCTTACTTTCTCTTCTAATCTTTCTCCCTCTCCCACTTTCTCATTTCATCTTTCTCCATCTCACTCTCTCACTCCCTCTCTTCCCCACATTCTCGTTTCATCTATCTCCATCTCTCTCTTTCTCACTTCCTCTCCAACCCACCCTTCCTCACCTCTCTCTCCTAAGCAGTGCCGCAACGTGTTCGATTTTAGCGCAAATGCTGCTCCTTCGTGGAATTGCTGTGCGCGCTCTCTCACTATTAAGCATGTAAACACATTGGTCAGGGAACGGCTGGCTGGTGGCTTGGCGGGAAACTGGATTAAACCTGATCTAAAAACAGCCCTATAGCCGTCTAGCCTAATACAGTGAGATTTCACATGCACTGCATCCGTTGCCTTCCCTTAAGACAGAATAAATAAACAGGATTGGGTGAATAACTTGAAAATGATATCCATAAGCCTACTAATAAATGAATGAATTAAAAACATACACATATTTAATATACGAAATAGGAAGAGACCTTCAACCTTGTAATAATACATTTTCTTTCAATTTGCTCTATTGCATCTAATTATCAATATAATAAAATTATATTTCCTTGAAAAGTAGCCCTACAGCCTACTCAAACATCAATATTGGCTTTAGCAAGGCACTGTGCAGATTCAATCATTTTTTTAGGATTCATTTTCAGCATGTTATGATGAGTTTTTTAGGATTCATTTTCAGCATGTTATGATGAGTTTTTTAGGATTCATTTTCAGCATGTTATGATGAGTTTTTTAGGATAAGCTAGAAATTCTACACCGCTGTTTGTCGGCAGCACACTAAATCTTTCCATCCATTGGAGGAGCAATTTAACATCAGAAGCCTCCTCCCTAAGTTTATTTTACTCACTGCTTTAGCACACTCTGCCAACCCTGATGTCCTTGCCATGTCTGAATCCTGGCTTAGGAAGGCCACCAAAAATTGTGAGATTTCTATCCCCAACTACAACATTTTCCGTCAAGATAGAACTGCCAAATGGGGAGGAGTTGCAATCTACTGCAGAGATAGCCTGCAAAGTTCTGTCATACTTTCCAGGTCTTTCCAGTTCGAGCTTCTAATTTTAAAAATGAATCTCTTCAGAAATAAGTCATTCACTGTTTGCCGCCTGTTATAGATCCCCCCCATATGTGAATTGATTGCCCCCCCATCTATCTTCAGAGTTTGTTCTGTTAGGTGTCCTAAACTGGGATATGCTTAACACCCCGGCCGTCCTACAATCTAAACTAGATGCCCTCAATCTCACACAAATTATCAAGGAACCCACCAGGTACAACCCTAAATCCGTAAACATGGGCACCCTCATAGATATCATCCTGACCAATTTGCCAAATACACCTCTGGTGTTTTCAATCACTGCCTCAATGCCTGCATCCGCTATGGGTCCGCGGTCAAACGACCACCCATTATCACTGTTAAACGCTCCCTAAAACACTTCTGCGAGCAGGCCTTTCTAATCGACCTGGCCCGGGTATCCTGGAAGGATTTTGACCTCATCCGTCAGTCGAGGATGCCTGGTCATTCTTTAAAAGTAATTTCCTCACCATCTTAAATAAGCATGCCCCTTTCAAAAAATGTAGAACTAAGAACAGATATAGCCCTTGGTTTACTTTTTTCTCCCAAATGTCATGCTATCCCATTGGTAATTACAGTCTTGTCCCATCGCTGCAACTCCCCTACGGACTCGGAAGAGGCGAAGGTCGAGAGCCATGAGTCCTCTGAAACATGACCCTGTCAAGCCGCACTGCTTCTTGACACACTACTCGCTTAACCCGCACCAACGTGTCACAGGAAACACTGTCCAGCTGGCGACCGAGGTCAGCTTGCAGGCACCCGTCCCACCACAAGGAGGCGCTAGAGCGCAATGGGAAAAGGAAATCCAGGCCGGCCAAACCCTCCCCTAACCTGAACGATGATGGGCCAATTGTGCGCCGCCTCACGGGTCTCCTAGTCACGACCGGCTGATACTCTGAAAGCTTAATTCTAATCAATCATGAATATAATAAGAAACCCATTGACCCCTTATGAGCCATCAGCTCTAGAAGACTTAACAGAGAAAGCAGAGTAGTACCTTCCACAAAAAGTATTGCTGGACAAAAAGACACATACGGGTCTCTCTCTCTCCCGTTCTCACTTCATTCCCTTACTTTCTCTATAGGATTAGTATATTTAGTGCCTTCAGAAAGTATTCATACCCCTTGACGTATTCCACTTTTGGTTGTTACAGCCTGAATTGAAGTGAAAGCAGGATTTTTAGAAATGTTCACAAATGTATTGAAAATGAAATACAGAAATATCTAATTTACATAAGTATTCACAACACTGAGTCAATACATCACCTTTGACAGTGATTACAGCTGAACCATTTTCAAGTCTTGAAATTGCTTTACAAGCAGTTTTAAGTCAAAACTGTAACTCAGCCACTCGGAACTGTCTTCTTGGTAAGCAACTCAAGTGTAGATTTAGCTTGTGTTTAACTCCATTCCATACATGTTTTATCCTGAACAACTCCCCAGTCCTTAACGATTACAAGCATACCCATTACATGATGCAGCCACCACTATGCTTGAAAATATGGAGAGTAGGACTCAGTAATGTGTTGTATTGGATTTGCCCCAAACAAAACACTTTGTATTCAGCACAAAAAGTTAATTGCTTTGCCACATTTTTTGCAATATTACTTTAGTGCCTTGTCGCAAACAGGATGCATGTTTTGGAATATTTGTATTCTGTAAAGGCTTCCTTTTCACTCTGTCAATTCGGTTAGTATTGTAGAGTAATAACAATGTTGTTGATCCATCCTTAGGTTTCTCCTATCACAGCATTTAAAATCACCATTGGCCTCATGGTGAGATCCCTGAGTGGTTTCCTTCCTCTCTAGGTTTCCTTCCTCTCAACTGAGTTTGGAAGGATGCCTGTATTTCGTAGTGACTGTTTGTATTGATATACCATCCCAAGTGTAATTAGTAATGAATAACTTCACCATGCTCAAATGGATATTCAATGTCAGCCTTTTTATTTTTACCCATCTACCCAAAACCTCCCTGGTATTTGTGGTTGAATCTGTGTTTGAAATTCACTGCTCGACTGATGTGTTGGGTGAAATATGAGGTAGTCATTCAAAAATCATGTTAAACACAAGTTATTTAGGCTTGCCATAACAACACATTTCAGCTTTTGATTTAATACATTTGTTAAAAAATCGAAATAAATAATCTAAATAAATAAAAATCACTTTGACATTGTGTGTTGGTCAGTCACAAAAATATATATATTTTGTCAATTTTAAATGCAGGCTGTAACACAACAAAATATGGAAAAAGTCCCGGGCTGTGAATACTTTCTAAAGGTTCTGTAATTGTATTTGGACCAGAGATCCAGAAGGCAAAAGCATCAGAATACACCCATCTCAATCAGGTCATTCTGTCTCATTGTTATGGTTACAGACAGAAATGGAACATAGACACAATGGACAACAATATGGATGGGATGAGGATTTATTCAACTATGTATATGTATTCAGACTGTCAAGCAATGGACAATATGACAGTTGTATTATGGAATATGAGTTGATATTGAAAGTATCAACAATAGAGGAAACCACCAGGCTATTTGGATGACAATAATATTGATGTTATAGTAGATATTATAAATTAAACGTTTTAATCCAGACAAAATGGGATATCTGTGAGCAACCCCCGTCCCTCCTTCTCTCCATCCTCCCTCCCTCCCTATTTCTATCTCTTTCCTTCCTTCCTCCTCCGTAGTTCTCTAGCTGGAGGTCGTCAGAGGGGTGTTCTGGTTTAAATAAGGAGGCAGATCTGGCCCATTAAATTCTGCTAGTAATTATATTAATTTGGCAGGGACGTGTCATTTTCACAGGAGAGCAACTAGCACAGCCATTATCTCACACACACACACACACACACACACACACACACACACACACACACACACACACACACACACACACACACACACACACACACACACACACACACACACACACACACACACACACACACACACACACACGTCACAGTAAAGAAACTAGCAGTAGCATTATGAGAGTGTCCAGAGGTCTGTTAACAGGACAGATCAGTGTGCCCTTGGTCATCACAGTTACCCGAAGATACTTATATCCCTCCCTTTCTCTCTCCTCCTTTTCCCTTCACTCTCCCCCTTCCCCCCCAGTCTGTATGTGTGTGTGTGCTGCGTGGCCCTGCTCTGACAGTATAATACCATGAGACTAGTAGAGCTTGTCTAACCACTTAACACCTTTTCACCAGAGTAATGAGGGCACTGGGTCTGGGCCCCACTGTGTGTTTGTGACTGTGTAATGGCATTGCTGGGTTGGTACTGAGTGTGTGTGTGTGTGTGTGTGGTACAGGGTGGCGAGCGTAGGGTTTTGGTGTTGGGATTAAGTGATGGCAGGCAGTAAGCAGAAAGCTTTGCATTTAGAGTAGCAGTCACCATAGAACACAGAGAGACTAAATAGTTCCTGTTCCATGGCCCAACACCACTCCCCTCAGGTCTACAGTCCTCGTCTGCATTCATTTCATCACACGCACTGCAGACTCCCGTGCTCCTGTGTGTGTTCATGTGCTCCGGTGTCTGTGAGTGTGTGCGTGTGTTCCCGAGCTCCTGTGAGTCTGTGTGTCAATGCTGACCCCTCTCTGTGCTGCTGGCCGGTTGAATGCGGTGTGAATAAATTAGTGCTGTTCAGCTCCTCCATGTAATTATGTTGCTGTCAGGACTAGGCCTCTCCTCAACATTCATTTTAATAAAGTTGGCCTCACAGGTTACGGACCACAGGTCACCTTCAGTGACAGCCTAGGGGGCTCTCTCTCTCTCGCTCTCGCTCTCGCTCTCTCTCTCTCTCTCTCTCTCTCTCTCTCTCTCTCTCTCTCTCTCTCTCTCTCTCTCTCTCTCTCTCTCTCTCTCTCTCTCTCTCTCTCTCTCTCTCTCTCTCTCTCTCTCTCTGTGTCTCTGTGTCTCTCTCTCTCGAAGACACACACATACACAGGCACGTACACAGACATATACACATACACACTCTTGCACACAGGCACGTAAACACACCATTCACCTGTGAATTACATGAGATGGACAGAGAAGAATGGGAGAGGAGAGGAAAAGAAGGGAATGGCAGAAGGAAGGAGAGATACAGAGTTGAAGGGGAGGGGGCTAAAAGGAGGAGAGAAAAGCAGTAAATGATCAAGGACAATAAGGAAGAGTGGGAGCAACAGAGGAGAGGAGAGGAGAGGGGGGTGAGTGTAAGGTGAGAAGTAGGAGAGTGTTCCTCTTGGCCAGATGGCTGTGTGTAGTCTCATTTGTCCTGCTGCTAACACTGACCTTTGGACGTGTGTGTGCGTGTGATTGTGTGTGTGTGTGTCTGACTTATTAAGTCAGTCTCATAAGATGACATCTTTTGTCATGTATATACTGAGCTGTCATCTACCTTTACACCTGACAACATATCCTTCCATCCAGTCAAATCAATCTCATGTTGACAGCTGAATGTCGGTGTGAACAGAGATTGAGGTATTTACCTCCTTTCTAAACACTGTAAACTCTACATGCTGACTGAAATTCACCTCAAATATCTGAACTTGAAAACACTGCAAAAGCATCAGGAGAAAGCACACACGTACACACACATACACACACACACACGTACACACACATACATACACACGTACACACATACGTACACACACACACACACGTACACACACGTACACACACATACACACACATACACACACGTACACACACGTACACACACGTACACACACGTACACACACATACACACACACACATACACACACGTACACACACGTACACACACACGTACACACACACATACACACACACGTACACACACGTACATACACGTACACACACGTACACACACGTACACACACGTACACACACGTACACACAAACACACACATACACACACATACACACACATACATACACACACATACACACACACATACACATACATACACACACACACGTACACACACATACACACACATACACACACATACACACACATATACACACATACACACACATACACACACATACACACACATACACACACACATACGCACACATACGCACACATACACACACGTACACACACATACACAGACACACACACACACATACACACACAAGCCAGTGCGGACTCTCCGTTGATGTGGCGGTGACTGTTACCGTGGTAATGATGTTAATTAGCTCCAGCGGCGAACTGCTATTTCCCGCGGCTAGGCCTTGTTACCATCAGGTGTGCAGGGTCACTATGACACCACTATGTCTCAAGGACACATCACATCTCTATCTCCCTCTATTTCTATCTCCCTCTCCCCCCTCTCTCTATTTCTATCTCCCTCTCTTTCCCTTCTCTATCTCTCTCTATTTCTATCTCCCTCTCCCCCTCTCTATTTCTCTCTCTCCCCCCTCTCTATTTCTGTCTCCCTCTCTCCCCCTTCTCTATTTCTCTCCCTCTCTCCCCCCTGTGTATTTGTCTCTCTCCCCCTCTCTATTTCTCTCCCTCTCTCCCCTTTC
>NC_092148.1:70342981-70347981 GCF_045791955.1 Oncorhynchus clarkii lewisi
ACCCTCTGTATTAAAACATATCTTACACACCCCACACCCTCTGTATTAAAACACATCTTACACACCCCACACCCTCTGTATAAAAACACATCTTTACACACCCCACACCCTCTGTATAAAAACACATCTTTACACACCCCACACCCTCTGTATTAAAACACATCTTACACACCCCACACCCTCTGTATTAAAACACATCTTACACACCCCACACCCTCTGTATTAAAACACATCTTACACACCCCACACCCTCTGTATTAAAACACATCTTACACACCCCACACCCTCTGTATTAAAACACATCTTACACACCCCACACCCTCTGTATTAAAACACATCTTACACACCCCACACCCTCTGTATTAAAACACATCTTACACACCCCACACCCTCTGTATTAAAACACATCTTTACACACCCCACACCCTCTGTATAAAAACACATCTTACACACCCCACACCCTCTGTATTAAAACACATCTTACACACCCCACACCCTCTGTATTAAAACCTTTTTATCCTACCCCCTCCTTTTTCGAACATTCTGTTAAAAATCGCGCAACTTTTCAGCGTCCTGCTACTCATGCCAGGAATATAGTATATGCATATGATTAGTATGTGTGGATAGAAAACACTCTGAAGTTTCTAAAACTGGTTAAATCATGGCTGTGACTATAACATAGCGTGTGTTTCATCGAAAAGCGCAAGAAAAACTGCTCACTGAAATCTGAAAAAAGTATCCATGCGCCCCTTTCATGGATTATTTAAAGGAAACCAAATTTAATATGGAGACGGATGCAATTCCTACAGCTTCCACACGATGTGTCATTTTCATTGACAAAAATCCATTGAGACATTACGAATAGATCCTTGATTCCATCCAGCCTACCTCAATCGATTTTGGAAGATTGAAAAATGGACACTGTTTTCTTTTGTAGCTGCTATTGTATACAGATCGCCCAGTGATCAATTTGATCGCTTATTAACGTTTACAAATACCTAAAGTTGGGTTATAAAAGTAGGTTGAAGTTTTTTGTCAAAGAATATAGGCAACTTATATAATTTTTAAACATGACGTTGCGTGTTGGAAGAGAGCTTTTTTCGTGATGCAGACAGGTCATACAAATGGATATTTTGGGCATTCATGGACGGATTTAATCGGGAAAAATACCAATTTGTGATGTTTATGGGACATATAGGAGTGCCAACAAAGAATATCATCAAAGGTAATGAATGTTTTATATTTTATTTCTGCGTTTTGGGTAGCGCCGGCTACCGCAAAATCTGTTGTTTACGTGTCGTGCTGGTATTTTGGGGGGTGCATGCTATCAGATAATAGCTTCTCATGCTTTCGCCGAAAAGCATTTTAAAAATCTGACTTGTTGGCTAGATTCACAACGAGTGTAGCTTTAATTCAATACCCTACATGTATATTTTAATGAACGTTTGAGTTTTAACGAGTAGATTTAGCATTTAGCGTAGCGCATTTGCATTTCCAGGTGCCTACTTGAGACGCAGACGTCTCAAGTAGGAGCAAGAAGTTAAAACACATCTTACACACCCCACACCCTCTGTATTAAAACACATCTTACACACCCCACACCCTCTGTATTAAAACACATCTTACACACCCCACACCCTCTGTATTAAAACACATCTTACACACCCCACACCCTCTGTATAAAAACACATCTTACACACCCCACACACTCTGTATTAAAGCACATCTTACACACCCCACACCCTCTGTATTAAAACACATCTTACACACCCCACACCCTCTGTATTAAAACACATCTTACACACCCCACACCCTCTGTATTAAAACACATCTTACACACCCCACACCCTCTGTATTAAAACACATCTTACACACCCCACACCCTCTGTATTAAAACACATCTTACACACCCCACACCCTCTGTATTAAAACACATCTTACACACCCCACACCCTTGGATAGATGACACCTGCATACAGTAGTAGGGACAGAAATAGGGGTTTAAAGAATAAGCAGGTATATAACTAGGTCTGGTAGGAACAGGGCTATGTAGCTAAATAACACTAACATTGTTAAATAGGATCTGAGAGTCAGAGGTGTGGGACTATGTCTCTACAGCCCTGTGGAGCTCTCTGGGGGATTGGGTTGCTGTGTGTGTGTGTTAGACCTCAGAAGGCCAGTAGGGTTCAGTAATGCAGCCAGTCATGTCCCCTCAGGTCAAGTCTGACCTCCATTGCCTAGGTTCAAGATCTGCCTACTACTTCCCTGTTCTGCCTCTAGTTGAGACCTGCTGTGTATCAGATAGCTCTCTGTCTGTCTGTCTGTCTGTCTCTCTCTCTCTCTCTCTCTCTCTCTCGGTCTGTCTCTCTCTCTGTCTGTCTCTCTCTCTGTCTGTCTCTCTCTCTGTCTGTCTCTCTCTGTCTGTCTCTCTCTCTCTCAATTCAATTCAATTGAAGGGGCTTTATTGGCATGGGAAACATGTGTTAACATTGCCAAAGCAAGTGAGGTAGATAATATACAAAAGTGAAATAAACAATAAAAATTAACAGTAAACATTACACATACAGAAATTTCAAAACAATAAAGACATTACAAATGTCATATTATACATATATATATATATATATATATATATATATATATATATATATATATATATATATATATATATACAGTGTTGTAACAATGTACAAATGGTTAAGGAACACAAGGGAAAATAAATAAGCATAAATATGGGTTGTATTTACAATGGTGTTTGTTCTTCACTGGTTGCCCTTTTCTCGTGACAACAGGTCACAAATCTTGCTGCTGTGATGGCACACTGTGGAATTTCACCCAGTAGATATGGGAGTTTATCAAAATTGGATTTGTTTTCAAATTCTTTGTGGATCTGTGTAATCTGAGGAAAATATGTCTCTCTAATATGGTCATTCATTGGGCAGGAGGTTAGGAAGTGCAGCTCAGTTTCCACCTCATTTTGTGGGCAGTGAGCACATAGCCTATCTTCTCTTGAGAGCCATGTCTGCCTACGGCGGCCTTTCTCAATAGCAAGGCTATGCTCACTGAGTCTGTACATAGTCAAAGCTTTCTTTAATTTTGGGTCAGTCACAGTGGTCAGGTATTCTGCCGCTGTGTACTCTCTGTTTAGGGCCAAATAGCATTCTAGTTTGCTCTGTTTTTTTGTTAATTCTTTCCAATGTGTCGAGTAATTATCTTTTTGTTTTCTCATGATTTGGTTAGTTCTAATTGTGTTGCTGTCCTGGGGCTCTGTAGGGTGTGTTTGTGTTTGTGAACAGAGCCCCAGGACCAGCTTGCTTAGGGGACTCTTCTCCAGGTTCATCTCTCTGTAGGTGATGGCTTTGTTATGGAAGGTTTGGGAATCACTTCCTTTTAGGTGGTTATAGAATTTAACAGCTCTTTTCTGGATTTTGATAATTAGTGGGTATCGGCCTAATTCTGCTCTGCATGCATTATTTGGTGTTCTACGTTGTACACGGAGGATATTTTTGCAAAATTCTGCGTGCAGTCTCAATTTGGTGTTTGTCCCATTTTGTGAAGTCTTGGTTGGTGAGCGGACCCCAGACCTCACAACCATAAAGGGCAATGGGCTCTATGACTGATTCAAGTATTTTTAGCCAAATCCTAATTGGTATGTTGAAATTTATGTTCCTTTTGATGGCATAGAATGCCCTTCTTGCCTTGTCTCTCAGATCGTTCACAGCTTTGTGGAAGTTACCTGTGGCGCTGATGTTTAGGCCAAGGTATGTATAGTTTTTTGTGTGCTCTAGGGCAACAGTGTCTAGATGGAATTTGTATGTGTGGTCCTGGTGACTGGACCTTTTTTGGAACACCATTATTTTGGTCTTACTGAGATTTACTGTCAGGGCCCAGGTCTGACAGAATCTGTGCATAAGATCTAGGTGCTGCTGTAGGCCCTCCTTGGTTGGTGACAGAAGCACCAGATCATCAGCAAACAGCAGACATTTGACTTTGGATTCTAGACTTTTCAAGTGCCCGCGCCAATTCGTTGATATATATGTTGAAGAGGGTGGGGCTTAAGCTGCATCCCTGTCTCACCCCATGACCCTGTGTGAAGAAATGTGTGTGTTTTTTGCCAATTTTAACCGCACACTTGTTTGTGTACATGGATTTTATAATGTTGTATGTTTTACCCCCAACACCACTTTCCATCAGTTTGTATAGCAGACCCTCATTCCAAATTAAGTCAAAGGCTTTTTTGAAATCAACAAAGCATGAGAAGACTTTGCCTTTGTTTTGGTTTGTTTGGTTGTCAATTAGGGTGTGCAGGGTGAATAATGGTCTGTTTGGTAAAAAGCCAATTTGACATTTGCTCAGTACATTGTTTTCATTGAGGAAATGTACGAGTCTGCTGTTAATGATAATGCAGAGGATTTTCCCAAGGTTACTGTTGACGCATATTCCACGGTAGTTATTGGGGTCAAATTTGTCTCCACTTTTGTGGATTGGGGTGATCAGTCCTTGGTTCCAAATATTGGGGAAGATGCCAGAGCTAAGGATGATGTTAAAGAGTTTTAGTATAGCCAATTGGAATTTGTTGTCTGTATATTTGATCATTTCATTGAGGATACCATCAACACCACAGGCCTTTTTGGGTTGGAGGGTTTTTATTTTGTCCTGTAACTCATTCAATGTAATTGGAGAATCCAGTGGGTTCTGGTAGTCTTTAATAGTTGATTCTAAGATCTGTATTTGATAATGTATATGTTTTAGCTCTTTATTCTTTGTTATAGAGCCAAAAAGATTGGAGAAGTGGTTTACCCATACATCTCCATTTTGGATAGATAATTATTCGTGTTGTTGTTTGTTTAGTGTTTTCCAATTTTCCCAGAAGTGGTTAGATTCTATGGATTCTTCAATTACATTGAGCTGATTTCTGACATGCTGTTCCTTCTTTTTCCGTAGTGTATTTCTGTATTGTTTTAGTGATTCACCATAGTGAAGGCGTAGACTCAGGTTTT
>NC_092148.1:70352981-70360481 GCF_045791955.1 Oncorhynchus clarkii lewisi
CACACATTTCTTCACACAGGGTCGTGGGGTGAGACAGGGATGCAGCTTAAGCCCCACCCTCTTCAACATATATATCAACGAATTGGCGCGGGCACTAGAAAAGTCTGCAGCACCAGGCCTCACCCTACTACAATCCGAAGTCAAATGTCTGCTGTTTGCTGATGATCTGGTGCTTCTGTCACCAACCAAGGAGGGCCTACAGCAGCACCTAGATCTTATGCACAGATTCTGTCAGACTTGGGCCCTGACAGTAAATCTCAATAAGACCAAAATAATGGTGTTCCAAAAAAGGTCCAGTCACCAGGACCACAAATACAAATTCCATCTAGACACTGTTGCCCTAGAGCACACAAAAAACTATACATACCTTGGCCTAAACATCAGCGCCACAGGTAACTTCCACAAAGCTGTGAACGATCTGAGAAACAAGGCAAGAAGGGCATTCTATGCCATCAAAAGGAACACAAATTTCAACATACCAATTAGGATTTGGCTAAAAATACTTGAATCAGTCATAGAGCCCATTGCCCTTTATGGTTGTGAGGTCTGGGGTCCGCTCACCAACCAAGACTTCACAAAATGGGACAAACACCAAATTGAGACTCTGCACGCAGAATTTTGCAAAAATATCCTCCGTGTACAACACCAAATAATGCATGCAGAGCAGAATTAGGCCGATACACTGTATATATATAATATGACATTTTGTAATGTCTTTATTGTTTTGAAACTTCTGTATGTGTAATGTTTACTGTTAATTTTTATTGTTTATTTCACTTTATATATTCACTTTATATATTATCTACCTCACTTGCTTTGGCAATGTTAACACATGTTTCCCATGCCAATAAAGCCCTTGAATTGAATTGAATTGAGAGAGAGATAGAGAGAGAGAGAAATGCATTCTAAAAGCCTCTCCTAATTACGATTACGGTAGCATTTACTTTTTTACAGTATAATACAGTAAATTGTACAACATTGTGCTGGGTGTCGAGACTGTATTTAGATTACGGTAAGTACACTGCAATATGAAATACAGAAACTTACTTGCTAATGAGCTGCCTGTAAGTTACTGCTAAAGATAGGAAGGTATAGATGAAGACAGTCAGTGAGCTATAGGATAATAGAAGAGGCAACACACACTGTAGACAAGAGGTTTGCTGGATTCCGAGACCAGAGACTCCAATTTCAGTCTCAATTTCAGAGAGACCAGTATTCCAAACGCATCTTCTAATTGCTGAGCTCAGGGCTCATGCCAAGGCTTTCCTTTGACACACACACACACACACACACACACACATACTCACACTCACACACTCACACACACACACACACACCCAACTCCGCCTCTGTTCCTCCGTTCACGAGCCCCTTCTCCTCACATCTACTCATCCTCTCCTCCTCTAAACTGGATTAAAAGTACTTTTCATTAGCCACGCAGGCAGCAGATATAGCACTTAAAAATCACCCGATTATCATTTTTCACCCAGCAAACAGCATGAACATTTTCAAAACACACACACTCCAACATAATTACCTACCCTGTCATAGCAGCGAGATGGAGACTGCTGATTTCCAGCCTGCGTGTGTGTGTGTTTATAAACCGCCTGCCTGCTTGCCTCTTATTGATATTAAAAGCTATGCATAAACAGCTGTTTAAATGACTGTCACAGAGAGAGAGAGAAATAAGAGAGAGGCTCCACTCACATCTCTCTGTGATCTCTCACAACTATGTTTTTCAGAAACATGGCTTTTGGCTTATCTGTCACATGGCAGGAAGAGTTTAGGAAGAGCATTCACTAGGACCATTTACTGCGAATGTTCAAGGTGAGGCGAGCGTTCACAAGCGGGAGGGGTGTTAAGTGAGTACATGTTTAAAACACTCTCTCCGCTCCCCCTGTCACCCTAGGCATTTATCACTGTGACAACGTCTCCACACACACACCCCCCACCATCCATGCGTTGGGCTGTCAGAGGAACGGGAGGGTGTAATTATGCCTGCAGATAAAGTAGGGACAGGCACGGGTCCTGTGTGATTAACTGGGAGACTGTTTGATCACATTTCACTAATTTGTGGCATAAATCTTCAGCCTGCCGTTCTCACTGGAGACCATTAGCCCCAGACAGACAGACACACACACACACACACACACACACACACACACACACACACACACACACACACACACACACACACACACACACACACACACACACACACACACACACACACACACACACACACACACACACACACACACACACACACACAGCTTTTAGAAGAAGCTATGTGAGAGAGACAGAAAGAGATAGAGATAAAGTCAAGACAGACAGAGGGAGAGATAGAAGGTGTCTGTGATGATATGTTTGAAACAGAGGAGTGTAAGAACCAAACATGAACTCAAAGGCATAATTATGACACGGAGAGAAAGAGAGAGAGAATAGAGAACCAAGCAAAAATCACTGGTCATTTGTAAACAGGTAACGACACAGGCCAGGTGTGTGAGCATATGTACTGGTGAGCAGGGGAGTGAAGGAAAGGGATGAGTGAGGAGGAGAGAGGGAGAGGAGGATGAGAGTGGGGAGACCATCTAATTTGTTTTTACACTGCCCTGTGCCAAATGGCTAAAACAGCCAATCAGGTAGAACATGCACAGTGGTACAGTAGGCAACAGTATTGACTGGTCACTGACCAGTAATGACATCATTCACAAGCCAAAAGGGGTGTGGCCTGTCAGAGACCTCATTTCAATGAGGCAAGAGATCATCTTTGGCTGAGGGAGAGACGTTAAGTGAAATAATAAGGTTTTAGGTGGCAATCAGCATTCAAATCACCATATCTTGCATTATAGTATAATAAACTAAGTACCAGGGCACTGAACTGATGTTTCAGCTGTAAGCTAGCAAGGAAAGTCGATAGACAGATACGTGAAACACATTTGACAGAAGTAATGAAAGGCACAAAAATTTGAATACCAAACTGTTTTTCCTGTTCTAGTATCGAAAAAGTACTAAAGTTTTGGTTTACCGTGCAGTGCAACACTAGTATCCTTGATGTGAATCTGCCACATAAACAGCTCTACTGTGCTGCAGTAGTTTATGTGTCGGGGGGCTAGGGTCAGTCTATTATATCTGGACTATTTCTCCTGTCTTATCCGATGTCCTGCGTGAATTTAAGTATGCTCTCTCTAATTCTCTTTCTCTCCCTCTCCCTCCCCTCCCGGAGGACCTGAGCCCTGGGACCTTGCCTCAGGACTACCTGGCCTTATGACTCCTTGCTGTCCCCAGTCCACATGGTCGTGCTCCAGTTTCAACTGTTCTGCCTAAGGCTATGGAACCCTGACCTGTTTACTGGACGTGCTACCTTGTCCCGGACCTGCTGTTTTGGACTCTCTCTCTACCGCACCTGCTGTCTCTAACTCTGAATAATTGGCTATGAAACACCGACTGATATTTACTCCTGAGGTGCTGACCTGTTGCATCCTCTACAACCACTGTGATTATTGTTATTATTATTTGACCATGCTAGTCATCTATGAACGTTTGAATATCTTGGCCATGTACTCTTATAATCTCCACCCGGCACTGCCAGAAGAGGACTGGCCACCCCTCAGAGCCTGGTTCCTCTCTAGGTTTCTTCCAAAATCCCTGCCTTTCTAGGGAGTTTTACCTAGCTACCGTGCTTTTACATCTGCATTACTTGCGGTTTGGGGTTTTAGGCTTGGTTTCTTTATATTTATCAATAAATGTGATTGATACTGTCTAATGGGGATATTACACTTGCAGATTGAGGCCTGACTGTGTGTTCAACTCTCTCTCTGTGTGTGTGTGTGTGTGTGTGTGTGTGTGTGTGTGTGTGTGTGTGGGTGTGTGTGTGTGTGTGTGTGTGTGTGTGTGTGCTGAGAACAAGGGCATGGTGTATGAAGCCAACCAGCCCTGAGCAGAGTAGCCATACTTTCATGGTCGGTTTCCATTTAACTGTGGGAGTGACAGGGAACATGGTGCCATTAACATGTCCCACAGGCCTGGAGGAGAGGAAATGGACAGATAAAACCTCCCTGGGGAGAGGAGGAGAGGTTATAGAGAGGCTAGGACTCACAGTCCGCATTTAACCAAAGGACCTGCTGTTAAAAGGGAACAGCCACTCCTCCACGTCTCCCTATCCCTCCACAACAACCTTATCTCTCTGGAACAAAAGCAGGATGTATCCAGCCTGACTTTCTCTCTCTCTCTCCCTGACTTACAGTGCCTTCAGAAAGTGTTCACACCCCTTGACTCATACCACATTTTGTTGATTTACAGACTGAATTCAAAATGGTTAAATATATGTTTTTCTTAGCAATCTACACACAACACCTCAGAAGGAAAAGTGAAAACATGTTTTTAGATATTTTTGCAAAGTATTCATACCCCTGAGTCAATACTTTGTAGAAACACCTTTGGCACCGATTGAGTCTTTCTGGGTAAGTCTCTAAGAGCTTTCCACACCTGGATTGTGCAACATATGCCCATTATTCTTCAAAAAATGATACAAGCTGTCAAATTGGCTGTTGATAATTGAGGGAAAGCAGAGCATTTTCAGGTCAGATTGTCATGGTAATTTAACTCAACCACCCAGGAATATTCACTGTTTTCTTAGTAAGCAACGCCTTGTGTTTTAGGTTATGGTCTTGCTGAAAGGTGAATTCATCTCCCAGTGTCTAGTGGAAAGCAGACTGAACCAGGTTTTCCTCTAGGATTTTGCCTGTGCTTAGCTCCATTCCATTTATATTTTATCCTGAAAAACTCCCCAGTCCTTAACGATTACAAGCATACCCATTCCATGATGCAGCCACCACTATGCTTAACAATATGAAGAGGGGTACTCAGTAATGTGTTGCATTGGATTTTCCACAAACATAAAGTTAATTGCTATGCCAAAATTTCTTGCAGTTTTACTTTAGTGCCTTGTTGCAAACAGGATGCATGTTTTGGAATATTTTCATTCTGTACAAGGTTCCCTGTCAATTAGGTTAGTATTGTGGAGTAAGTACATTGTTGTTGATCCATCCTCAGTTTTCTCCGATCAAAGCCATTAAACTCTGTAACTGTTTTAAAGTAACCATTGGTCTCATGGTGAAATCAAATCAAAGTGTATTTGTCACGTGCGCCGAATACAACCTTACAGTGAAATGCTTACCTACAGGCTCTAACCAATACTGCAAAAAAATGTATTAGGTGAACAATAGGTATGTAAAGAAATAAAAACAGTGAAAAATAACAGTAGCGAGGCTATATAGAGTCGTGGCCAAAAGTTTTGAGACACAAATATTCATTTCCACAACGTTTGCTGCCTCAGTTCGTATGATGTCAATTTGCATATACTCCAGAATGTTATGAAGAGTGATCAGATTAATTGCAAAGTCCCTCTTTGCCATGCAAATGAACTGAATCTCAAAAAAACTATTCCACTGCATTTCAGCCCTGCCACAAAAGAACCAGCTGACATCATGTCAGTGATTCTCTCGTTAACACAGGTGTGAGTGTTGACGAGGACAAGGCTAGAGATCTAGACAAGGCTAGAGATTTTGGCCATGACTGTACAGTAGGCTATAAAAGTAGCGAGCCTACATATAGAATCCCTGAACAGTTTCCTTCCTCTCAGGCAACTGAGTTAGGTAGGACGCCTGTATATATGTAGTGGGTGTATTGATACACCATCCAAAGTGTAATTAAACATTTCCCCATGCTCAATGTCTACTTTTTATGACCTATCTATCAATAGGTGCCCTTCTTCGCAAGAAATTGGAAAATGTTGGTCTTTGTGGTTGAATCTGTGTTTGAAATTCACTGCTCGGTAGTCATTCAGAAATCATGTTAAACACTATTATTGCCCAGTGAGTCCATGCAACTTATGTGACTTGTTAAGCTAATTTTTACTTATGAACTTATTTAGACTGGTCATAACAAAGGGCTTGAATGCGTATTGACTCAAGCATTTCAGCTTTTCATTTTGATTGAATTTGTAAAAAAATAAACATAACATTATCCGGTATTGTGTGTAGGCCAGTGACAAAAAAAAAACAGCATTTTATCAATTTTAAATGTAGCCTGAATCACAACAAAATGTGGAAAAAGTCAAGGGGTGTGAATACTTTCTGAAGGCACTGTAAGTGTGTGTGTGTGTGTGTTTGTGGTGTGTGTTTGCATGTGTGTGTGTCGTAGTGACCTCTGGAGGGTGTTCACCTCCTAAAGATCCTGATCCCCTGGCTCCTTTCTGTAAAGTTCTAATTAGCATATCCCCTAAACTGCACTTAATACAGTCCACAGTGTCAGCCAGCCTTCGCCCCAGCCAGGGTCAGCCAGCCTTCGCCCCAGCCAGTGTCAGCCAGCCTTCGCCCCAGCCAGTGTCAGCCAGCCTTCGCCCCAGCCAGGGTCAGCCAGCCTTCGCCCCAGCCAGTGTCAGCCAGCCTTCGCCCCAGCCAGGATCAGCCAGCCTTCACCCCAGCCAGTGTCAGCCAGCCTTAGCCCCAGCCAGTGTCAGCCAGCCTTCGCCCCAGCCAGCCTTCGCCCCAGCCAGTGTCAGCCAGCCTTCGCCAGGGCCAGTGTCAGCCAGCCTTCGCCAGGGCCAGTGTCAGCCAGCCTTCGCCCCAGCCAGTGTCAGCCAGCCTTCGCCCCAGCCAGTGTCAGTCAGCCTTCGCCCCAGCCAGTGTCAGCCAGCCTTCACCCCAGCCAGTGTCAGCCAGCCTTCGCCCCAGCCAGGGTCAGCAGCCAGAGCTGCTGTTGCAGAGGTTAAGTATCTGTCAGGGTGGGTGACACACGGCTCCGAATGACTCTGTCACACAGGGACAAGACCAAACCAGTTGGAGAGAAGCACCTAGTGGACTTTAACCACTCAACTGCAGAGAGAGAGAGAGATCGCAGCCAAGATTGGGCCTTAAGAGTCACTCCACTGAAAGAAGTACCACTAAGAGGATTTGGACACCCATCATCTGAGGTTGTTCTGAAATGTTTTCTGTAGTTAGAAACAGATATGAGTAGCATTCCTGAAACATTATTTAGTTAAAATATAATGTGATCTCTGAGAAATTACACTAATTGATTATACCCAAATTGGCCATTTTAATTTATAGGATTCATCTAATCTAATATACTGTATGTAGTACCTAACATCTGATTTGGACCATACATCTTCCTAACAATGAGTGAGACATGAAGAGAAAAAGGTGCAGGAGAGATGCTGCTGGAGATAAACAGAGATGGGAGAGCACCTTTTATCTGACTTAATCATGTAGAACAAAAATAAAATAAACTCAAACAGATAATGGTTGCCAAGTAGGGTTGTATGGCAAAGAAACCTGGCTTTAGCTACTCTCTGATTGGCTCAATAGAGGAGCACAGGCAAGGCCTTTTCTATCTCTGCTCCTGCACTCCTCCTCTTTCTCTGCTTTCCCTTCTCTCCTCTCTCCTTTCCCTCCTCTGTCCTTTCCCTCCGATCTCCTCTCCTCTCTCCTTTCCCTC
>NC_092148.1:70365481-70367981 GCF_045791955.1 Oncorhynchus clarkii lewisi
TCCCTCCCCGTGTCTCTCTCCCTCCCCGTGTCTCTCTCCCTCCCTGTGTCTCTCTCTCTCTCCCCGTCTCTCTCCCTCCCTGTGTCTCTCTCTCCCTGTCTCTCTCCCTCCCTGTGTTTCTCTCCCTCCCTGTCTCTCTCCCTCCCTGTGTCTCTCCCTCCATGTCTCTCTCCCTCCCTGTGTCTCTCTCCCTCCCTGTGTCTCTCTCCCTGTGTCTCTCTCCCTCCTGTGTCTCTCTCCCTCCCCATGTCTCTCTCTCCCTCCCCGTGTCTCTCTCTCTCCCTCCCCGTGTCTCTCTCTCTCCCTCCCTGTGTCTCTCTCCCTCCCTGTCTCTCTCCCTCCCTGTGTCTCTCTCCCTCCTCGTGTCTCTCTCCCTCCCCGTGTCTCTCTCCCTCCCCGTGTCTCTCTCCCTCCCTTTGTCTCTCTCCCCCCCCTTGCACTTCTCTCCTCAGAGTTAATATGGAGATCTCCTCCTCCCCTTGCACTTCTCTCCTCAGAGTTAATATGGAGATCTCCTCCTCCCCTTGCACTTCTCTCCTCAGTTCCATAGAGGTCTGTAGTTACATGGCTGTCTGACCTGATCTTTGTCTCTGTCTTGACACACCAATAGTTCTCCAGCAGCATGTCACAGAGGTGAGACAGGGAGGAGGGCAGGGGAGGGTAGAGGTATACAGGCAGACAGTCAGGCAGGGAGGAGGGGAGGGTAGAGGTATACAGGCAGACAGTCAGGCAGGGAGGAGGGGAGGGTAGAGGTATACAGGCAGACAATCAGGCAGGGAGGGGGGAGGGTAGAGGTATACAGGCAGACAGTCAGACAGGGAGGAGGGTAGAGGTATACAGGCAGACAGTCAGGCAGGGAGGAGGGGAGGGTAGAGGTATACAGACAGACAGTCAGGCAAGGAGGAGGGGAGGGTAGAGGTATACAGGCAGACAGTCAGGCAGGGAGGAGGGTAGAGGTATACAGGCAGACAGTCAGGCAGGGAGGAGGGGAGGGTAGAGGTATACAGGCAGACAGTCAGGCAGGGAGGAGGGGAGGGTAGAGGTATACAGGCAGACAGTCAGGCAGGGAGGAGGGGAGGGTAGAGGTATACATGCAGACAGTCAGGCAGGGAGGAGGGGAGGGTAGAGGTATACAGGCAGACAGTCAGGCAGGGAGGAGGGGAGGGGAGGGCGAGGTATACAGGCAGACAGTAAGGCAGGGAGGAGGGGAGGGGAGGGCGAGGTATACAGGCAGACAGTCAGGCAGGGAGGAGGGGAGGGTAGAGGTATACAGGCAGACAGTCAAGCAGGGAGGAGGGGAGGGTAGAGGTATAGAGGCAGACAGTCAGGCAGGGAGGAGGGGAGGGTAGAGGTATACAGGCAGACAGTCAGGCAGGGAGGAGGGGAGGGTAGAGGTATAGAGGCAGACAGTCAGGCAGGGAGGAGGGGAGGGTAGAGGTATACAGGCAGACAGTCAGGCAGGGAGGAGGGGAGGGTAGAGGTATACAGGCAGACAGTAAGGCAGGGAGAGGGGAGGGGAGGGTAGAGGTATACAGGCAGACAGTCAGGCAGGGAGGAGGGGAGGGTAGAGGTATCCAGGCAGACAGTCAAGCAGGGAGGAGGGGAGGGTAGAGGTATACAGGCAGACAGTCAGGCAGGGAGGAGGGGAGGGTAGAGGTATACAGGCAGACAGTCAGGCAGGGAGGAGGGGAGGGGAGGGTAGAGGTATACAGGCAGACAGTCAGGCAGGGAGGAGGGGAGGGTAGAGGTATACAGGCAGACAGTCAGGCAGGGAGGAGGGGAGGGTAGAGGTATACAGGCAGACAGTCAGGCAGGGAGGAGGGGAGGGTAGAGGTATACAGGCAGACAGTCAAGCAGGGTGGAGGGGAGGGTAGAGGTATACAGGCAGACAGTAAGGCAGGGAGGAGGGGAGGGGAGGGTAGAGGTATACAGGCAGACAGTCAAGCAGGGTGGAGGGGAGGGTAGAGGTATACAGGCAGACAGTCAGGCAGGGAGGAGGGGAGGGTAGAGGTATACAGGCAGACAGTCAGGCAGGGAGGAGGGGAGGGTAGAGGTATACAGGCAGACAGTAAGGCAGGGAGGAGGGGAGGGTAGAGGTATACAGGCAGACAGTCAGGCAGGGAGGAGGGGAGGGTAAAGGTATACAGGCAGACAGTAAGGCAGGGAGGAGGGGAGGGTAGAGGTATACAGGCAGACAGTCAAGCAGGGTGGAGGGAGGGTAGAGGTATACAGGCAGACAGTAAGGCAGGGAGGAGGGGAGGGGAGGGTAGAGGTATAAAGGCAGACAGAAACGCAGGGTGGAGGGGAGGGTAGAGGTATACAGGCAGACAGTCAGGCAGGGAGGAGGGGAGGGTAGAGGTATACAGGCAGACAGTCAGGCAGGGAGGAGGGGAGGGTAGAGGTATACAGGCAGACAGTAAGGCAGGGAGGAGGGGAGGGTAGAGGTATACAGGCAGACAGTCAGGCAGGGAGGAGGGGAGGGTAGAGGTATACAGGCAGA